>NC_057802.1:142569592-142694621 GCF_018294505.1 Triticum aestivum
TCCGTTTTGCGGTACGCCACACCCCTCCCGATCAACAGGACCCCCGTTTCGACCGTAGGAGGTCCGTTTCCTCCGTTCTGCGGTACGCCAGGCCTCGTTTCCATCGCCTGTTCCATCCAAGCCCTCCCGATGAACACGACCACGCATTCCGTTCCGACCCAGCCGGTTGGCTCCCACGCGTTCCGTTTCCTCCCGATGAACACGACGCATTCCGTTGCCTCCCGATGAACACGACGCATTTCGTTGCCTCCCCATGAACACGACGCATTCCGTTGCCTCCCCATGAACACGACGCATTCCGTTGCCTCCCCATGAACACGACGACGACGCTGTTTATCCGTTCCGACCGAGCCATGTACACGAGCCCTGGCCGTACATATGCGCGAGTAGGCGTTCGAGACCCTGCCCGTATGTACACATATGTGGCCGTATTTTCTTTCTTGCACCCTGGCCGCTGTATGTACGTGTACATGCTACGAGCGCGCCTCTCCTATGACACGTGTGCGCCTCTACATCGACCAGTATGTACGTACACATTCGTGACCAGAATGACAACGCTACGTACGCTTCGACCAGGTGGGTCCCGACTGTCAGGCACTTCCTTGCCTGCGAAGATGTAGCGGGTGGGTCCCAGCAGTCACGGGGGCGAATCGTTTTGTTTTTTTTGCCCGGACGCACTTCCTTGCGTGCGAAGGTGTAGCTGCTGGGCCCCAGCAGTCAGGGGGGCGAATCGGTTTTTTTTGCCCGGACGCACTTCCTTGCGTGCGAAGGTGTAGCTGGTGGGTCCCAGCAGTTGGGGGGCGAATCGTTTTTTTTCAGACGCACTTCCTTGCGTGCGAAGATGTAGCTGGTGGTCCCAGCAGTCAGGGGGGCGAATCATTTTTTTTTCCGGACGCACTTCCTTGCGTGCGAAGATGTAGCTCGTGGGTCCTAGCAGTCAGGGGGCGAATCATTTTTTTCGCGAAATACGGTGGCCCGTCCGGTGGGTCCCCGCTGTCAGGTGGAGGAATAATTATTTTGCGCGTAATAAGGAGGCACTTCCTTGCGGCTGCCGTGGACCCAGCTGTCAGCCTCTCCACGTACAGTCCACGTCCGATGGAAGTCGTTCCTTGACCACGTTGACCACGCCGCGCCGAGAGCACCAGGGCGGTGGACGACGGCGAGGCCTAGGAAGGGGACGACGCGGAGCCGGGGAAGACGCGGCAGTGGATGCACACGCGGAGAGGAGTACGAGGGTTCACTGGTTCGGCTGCCCTGCCGTCGCCGCAGAATAACAGGGGGTGTGGGTGAGTGGAGGGATGGCCTGGCCAGCGGTGGGAGTAGTAGGGGGCGGTGAGGCCTCCGCGGCAGCACAGCCGGCCACGGGAGGCAGGAGCAGGCGGCACGAGCGGCGCTGCTTTGGGTGGCTGGAGCAAGAAGACCAGAGGTTGAAGAAGCACGACGGCCGTTGGATGGACATCGTACGGTCATTGCAGCTAGAATCGTTTATATTGACTAAGTTGACAAAGCCCTTGGTACGTCAACTTAGTAGGCCCACAGGTCAGCTTCCGAAACGGTGCACCCCAGATGTTAGGGGAAGGAATCATTTTTTGGGCGGGTGAAGCTAGAATATCCGAGATTGAAGAAGAAGCACGGCATCCGTTGGATGGACATCCAACAGCCACTTCTGCTAGAACCATGTGTTGACTATAAGTTGACAAAGCCTTGCATACGCGTCAACTCTGTTTTTTTAGGGGACGCGTCAACTTAGTAAGGCCAGAAGTGTGTGGCAGAGAACTTATAGCCCATTTGAGATTTGTAAGAATGTGTAGCCCATTTTTGAATTCTAATGGAATTTACTACAGCCCATTTACAGTTTGTTAAAAGTACAGCCCATTTCAACCAACCGTTCAAAACAGAATTCAATAAGATTTTGATGGGATCCGAAATATTTTTATCCTGAAATTTCTAGTCAGATTAAATACAATTTCAATATAAATTTATATTACGTAAAAATCCAACGAAACATTGCGCTCGCAACAATTAATGAAATTAAAATTTTCAATATCCAAAAATAATATTTTATAAAGTAATCACGTGTTTGGTGCATTTTTTATAGTTACTGCCCAGTTTTTATAATTACATCCCATTTATTATTTCTTAAAGCCCATTTTCTTGTTAAGCCTAATGCATCCCTCCTAGGAAAGATTTGCAGCCCAGCGGGGCGGAGAATAACAACTTGACCTTGCCTGGGTATTCCTAAAAAAAGTATAGCTGGGCTAGCCATTTTCAGCTTGAAAAAATTAATATCTGGGCTAGATATCTGGCCTGGGCTAGACGGGCCACAGCCCGCCCAGTTAATACCTGCAGTGATGTTTTTGTTCTTGTTCAGAGGAGAAAAATTAATATCTGGGCTAAACATCGAAAAACTATGCAGTGCTCACACCTCAAAAACACAAATACTGCCCGAGCTGCTTGGTCCCAGCTGTCGGCCGGTTCTTGTGCAATTCTCTCGTTTATTGACTACTACATAGGTTGACAATGGTGTGGGACCGTGATGTGAGGAAACCAGGAGGAAGCGAAATAAATTATAGTTATATATATATAATAAGGAGGCACTTGCGTACGTGAGGCTATGGACCTGGCGGGTCCCCATTGTCATCCTCTCCAAGTAAAGTCATCTCCTCGCCCGCGAGCGCTTTCCGCCCGAAACAGTCAGCGCCGCCCGCCCCGCTTCCCAGTGCAGGCGATTGCTCCGCCTTCAAACGACACAAGTGCCATCCGTCCGTCCTTCTGCCGCCCACATTAATGATACGCGGTTGCCGAGGCGGCTACTCCGGCGCCACACGTCCGTCCCTCCTCCCGCCCACCATTGCTATATAAACTGCTGCGCCGGCCATAGCCGCAGTCATCCGCATCCATTCCCTTTCTCCTATCCACACCACTACTGCCCACCATGGTTTCCTCGCGCTCCAGCGCTCTTTGGGACGGGCAGACGACGGACCACAAGGAGATGGCAGCCATTGCTGCCGACCAGCTGGCCGGCAGGCAGCCGGAGGACGACGACGTCCCAATGGAGAACATGGTGGTCGACGATCCGGCGCCAACCCCCTCCTCCACGCCATCCTCGCTGGTGCATTGCACCATGACCATCGGCGAGGCCCGTGCCCAATATATGGACAGGGTGAGGCAGATGCGTGAGGAGCAGTTCCGGGAGGCGCAGGCCGACGCCGCCTACAACCACCATCTCCTCTAGGAGCACCTGCAGGCGGAGGAGCAGATCGCCGTGGAGCGGGCGGAGCAGGAGGCGCTGCTCGACTCGTACCGCTCCGCCCGCAAGGGCCGCCTCGAGCGCTGGCGGTACGCATGCGGGTGGCGGAGGCTGCGGCCGCCTACAAAGAGGCTAGCAAAGAGGGCGATGAAGCGGGCGAGGCGCTGTTTGGCGAGACCGAGGACGAGGCAGAGGACAATGCCGGCTCCGACGAGTCCCCACTCCGCTGGCGTCGACGAGGCCCTGCTCCGCCGAGGCCCCGTGGCGCCAACAACGAGCCAGAGGACACCGCCGGCTCCGCCGAGGCCCCGCCCCGCCAACAACGAGGCAGAGGACATCACCGGCTCAGCCGAGGCCCCACCCTGCCGGCAACGTGGGGGAGGATTTCCACCGCTCCACTGAGGCGCCGCCTGTCGGCAACGAGACAGAGGACATCGCCGGCTCCGTCGAGGCCCCGCCCCGCTGCCAACAAGGGCGCGCCACATAGAAAACGAGGAAGAGTAGGACATGGTAGGTTGCCGCCGCTCGTGTCCAAGTAAGGCCACCGCTGCTACCCTCCGGTTGAAGCCAAGCTAGGCGGGTTGACCATTGACGGCCGGTTAGCTTCTTGGCGGCGACGTGGAGTCGGAGAGCTACGCTGGAGAAGAACGCTGCTTCTACTTAACTGCTGGTGGAGTTGGCTGACTGACACGTGGGCCCAACAGGCCACATGTCAGTTACGCAACTGCACATGTAGTTAAGTCACTGAAGCTTCTGTTCGGCTCAGCGGGACACAGGTGGGTAGCTTCGGTTAATTAATTATACCTCCAGCGCACCCCTTTTTAGTTGAAGAATATATGAAATGTAATGAAATCCGTCATGTTTATATGAAATCAGATCGTGTATGAATGAATTTATTTTGATTAGTTCGAATTCCTATATCACTTGCATTGGATGAACATGCAAAACAATACGTACTACCATTATTCCAAGGGTGATCACCTCGTTTGCAGCAGTTTCACATGTACTCCCTCCGGTCCTTTCTAGTCTGCATACAAGTTTTGTCTGCAGTCAAAGTATCTCTACTCTGACCAATCTTATACAAAAAAGTATGCACTTTCACAATGTGCGAAGTAAAAAGGAACAGAAGGAGTACAAAGAGTTTGAGCAGCTTTTTAGCGTTTCTGTACATTGCAATCAAACACACCGGCCTGGCAATTCATAGAGAACATTCAAAACAATCGATGATTATGCATCTCAGCGACTCACATGTCAGAAGCAATATTTACTTCACAACTAAAGAATAAAGAAAAATTTGATCGAAGCTGCTGACAGCAAAGGGCGTCCCATTCGAAAATATCAAACGCATGTCTTGCTAAAAGCAATGAGCAAAATTTGACAAGGTTGTCCCATTCCAAACTATCAAATGCCTATGATTGTGGAATGGGCAGGGTTTGCCATCAGTTCAGACATTGACATGGCACCTCGTGTTAAATAAACCAGCTGTTCTTTTTGTGCAGTTCCACCAAAATCAACCAAATTCGCGCGTAGCTTGTATGATTTCGCCCTTATATGTTGCAACGCCTTGAACTTATCGGCACATCCTTTCTTGTGGTGGGAATGAATGATTCCATGTATTCATGAACATTTTGTGCAGTTCCCATTGAAATCAAGCTGAGCACCCCTGTTTGCACAAATACAAAAAAGTGATTAGTATAAAGCAAACTGTACTATGAATTGACAGTTTCAACAGGCACATACATGGTCCGTGTAGAGCACACTTTTAGAAAAATGGAACTCACCAGAAAGAATCCTAGAACAACATTGTACTCGCGCATCAAAGCAAAAAAATGGAGATTTGTCAGTCCTTCTGAGCTGAAGTTAGTTTGGGCTTGTGGGGAGTAATGTAACCATCCTTCAACTGCTCCTTCTGATGAGAAGATAGACAAGGCTTCTTCATCCTGGCATTATTGGAACTAGTCACTTCACGTACTCCATATTCTTCTTCAGAGGAAGATGATCCTGTTGTGCAAAGACAAGAGGACTACTAAATGCTAGCATCCCTGTTTGCTCGAAAAAAAGGAAAGAAAATATTTAAAACAACACAGATGAAGCACTTCTCAAGGACAATACCACTTTTTCATGACAGTATCTAAACAGTAGCACAACACCAATAGAGATGACAAAGCTCAATCATATGGATGAAATCAGTGGGCGAGTACCAACCTTTGTCAGGAGGCTTATTGTGTAGAGCATACAGAGGAAGCACTTCTCCGGAACCATCTGTTGCTATCTACGGTGGTGGCCATGCTTACTATATACACCTCGATTAGTTTAATGTTTCCAACATCTTCTTGTGCAGTTCCACTAAAGTATATGGTATCTTCAAAGAACATCCCTGTTTGCACAAGTAGAGATAATTACATATTACATTAAGAGTGGCATCAAATCAGTGGCAAAACAATTGCTCGTTCTAGCCATAGCAATAAATAAAGATGCAAAACTATATCATTACTTGTGTCATCACAGTTCCGGTGCTTCATTACAGCACCGGGAGTTGATTTTTATTTTTCTTCCACTTGTTCTTCCCCTTCATCACTTGGTTCAATAATAGACAAGCTTCGACTTCAATGTAAGATTTGGCATGTCAATTAGGGAGCACAAGTATAGTACTAAACTTAATTTTCTGATGAAAGTGGCAAAATACAGGCCAGCAGTTGTGAAATATCCTTATCTTACCTCAATGGGATATTACGGTGCACATACAGATTGGAGGTCTTGTCACCATTTGTGCAGTTCACTAAAATCAAGCAACATTATCGTATAAGTAGCACAACATATGAAAGCACACTGCATAATCATGTGAAAGAAGGCTAGTACTGACCTCTCATGATGCAGAGTTCAAACAACTCACAAGAAGAAGATCTGAACCAAATTCGCCTTAACGGATAGGAAGTAAGATCTCCTCTTGTGCAGTTCCACTAAGATCAAGCAATCAAGCAACGTTGTCAGTGTGACATTTTGGTTGAACTGCACAAAACACTCTTAAAACAAAAGTGTTTTGTGCAGTGCAACAAAAGGTCACAATGGCAACGAGGTGAAGTAGATAACCCTGTTTACACAGAGGTGCAAAGGAAACAATTAGTGGTCAATAACGGTGGATGACACAGAAGCCAACAAAAAGAAGCATCTACCTTATCTAAATGGGAAAGAAAGCAAGATAGTAGCATTTCTCAACCGGTGGCATTGATTAATATTAACATAGAGATTATATTAACAATAAAATTCGTTAAACATGTAATTTGCTTTTAACTGTGGCATTGCATCAATTTTCCAGCGGCATTATTAGAGGGTGTTTGTTTACATGGACATTTTGGTGTAGGGACTAAAAAAACTCCGTGTCAGTCCCATCTAAACCAAACAGGAGGGACTTTTAGGGACTAAAAGTGGGCATTTGGGACTAAAGAAAGAAGACCCCGAGGGAGTCTTTTTGGGACTTTTTCCAACAGTTGCCCCTGCCACGCATCGCACCTTGTCTCTATTAGTTCATTACTAGGGGTAACATGGTCTTTTAGCATGTCATTTAATAACCTCTAGTCCATGTTTAGTCCCTGGAACCAAGCAGGTCGGGACTAGGGAGTTTTAACCAAACAGGGCCTTAGATTAACAACAGCTATTGAGTTGCACGGGACAGTGGACGCACCAGCACCATGTGCATGTACCGATGTACTGTGGTCATGCACAGTCTATTGCAACAAAGAACAAACAACCAAGGAGCATATTTGTGTTGGTCCCAGTTTTGTTATCTTTAGACACCTTTCCCTATGTGAGTGCAGCAAATCTAGCCCTGCTCAAACTCTACAGCCTTGTCCCTTCCTTTCCTTTTTGAACTAGTACTTTCGCCCCTTCCTTTCCTCTTTGAACCACGTCCTAGATTTATGCGATACAACTTTCCCCACTACTTTCCCCCATTCCTTTCCTCTTTGAACCACGTCCTAGATTCATGCTATACAACTTTGCCCCTTCATTTCCTTTTTGAACCACGTCCTAGATTCATGCTATATACAACTTTTCCCACTACTTTCCCCCACTCCTTTCCTCTTTGAACCACGTCCTAGATTCATGGTATGCATGCAGCTAGAGCAATGCATGTGGAGTAAGTAAATTATACCTTAAGGTTCTTGGGGCGTGGTTCGGTGGGCGATGGGACGGCGGCAATTAAGAAGGGGTCGGAGGCCCTCCCGCGCCGCCGCTGGGTGGAAAGTGAACAGCTACGCCGGTAGTCCCTCGCCGACGGCGACAGCGTTAAGCCTCCTTCCCTTCCCGGGGGACGGATCCTGCCGGCTCTTTGAGCAGCAGTGAGGGGAGAGAGAGGCCAACTAAGTCTTGTTTAGATCTGGAGAGGGCGAGAGAGTGTGAAGAGAGCAACTACAAGCATTGAGGCTCCAGCGGGAGAGGGCGAGAGAGTGTGAAGAGAGAAACTACAAGCGCTGAGGCTCCAGCGTGTATATATATACTGGAGAGAGAGTGTGAAGCGTGCAAACCCTAGAAAACATTTTGACCAGTCAAAGAATCCTCCTGGCACAAATTATGCTCAAGTGTAGCTATCGAACCCGAGACCTCAAGTTTGATGAGCGAACAGGCTAACCAGCTACAGAACCCTCCCGTTATGTTCAACGAGAGGGAAATAACCTTTTATGCATTCCTGCATTCGTGTGACAAGCATGCCATGTTTTTTTGTGTGTGGGAGTCATTGGGATTTCAAACATAATCGTGTCATGTGGCTTTGGTGGTAAGACTATCCACAGTGGTGCAGAAATAATGCAGCCTTAGTCACCTTACCTCTCTCCACGTAGTACGTTGGTTCCACCAGTCAGAGGGTGAAACAAACAAATTAATAAGAAAAATTAAAAGCGCCAGCGGTGTATCTTACCTCACACATCTCGCTACTGCTCGGGAACACTGTCCAATTGATCCCTCTGTTCGCTCACATACTATTTTAAGTGAATCCTTATTATAACATGCACACAAATTTTGGGCACTTGTATTCGACTTAAGTCAGTGTGCCACCGTATCTCGTATACTTACTACTCCCTCCGTCTAGGTGTAATAAGTCACGTTAGAAGGTGCAACAGGACTAAGGTGCGTGCGTGTGCGTGTGTGTGTGTGTGTGTTTAACAGCATGTGTGTGTTAGAGAGAGCGACAGATCGACCTACTCCTACAGAGAGATGTTGTGTAGTGTACGATTTTAGCCGTGAGAGTCGGTGCATCCTCTCGTTTCCGGGCGTGTCCGGTAGGGACATGCGGACAGCTGCCACGCCCGCTCCTGACCAGCCTGGCCCACCCAAAGCCCCTCCATCGCCCGCACGCGCTTCCTGCCCGAAACGGTCAGCGCCGCTCCAAAGAATCGGTGCCGCATTCATGCCCGGGCAGAGCGGACGCGACCTCTCACTGGCGCAAGAGTGATGGTTGCTTCGTCCATCGAACTTACTGCTGGGTCTATGTGATTTGATGGCTCATTGGTCTATATTACTGAGGTGGTAGGACTGCTGGATGTCCCACGCTTTCGGCGAAAGGAGGTACTACTACTAGATTACAATTTTCTCCATTCTTACAGCGGAGGCGTGCAAGAGCAGTGAAAACATGCAGGCTCAGTGATTACATGGCCCACCTCACACTATCATCGTGCGGCACCTAACTCTTTACATAGTACTCCCTCCGTTCTTAAATATTACTAGATGAGTCCCCGTGCGTTGCCGCGGAACAGCGGTATATCTCTCTGCGCAAAATTATCGATTTCATAGAACTAAAAAAACTCTATAACCGCATGACAAATGTGGTAGCCAAACTAAATAAACTCCCATCATCATTTAGATCATCCCACGTAAGGAAAAAAGATCAGCCAACTCCTACTGCATAATGGGATTATATTTTTCTTTTTGACATGTTAATGGGACTTAAAAGCTCACTTACATGCATGCTACCGGTGCATGCTTGCATGCATACATGTTGATGTGATTTAAAACCCACTCACATGCATGTGCCACGGTATTTCTGCATGCTTGCATGTGGCTTAGTGCGGAGCCTCTCAACGTCTAGATCAGACGGCTATTATGGACTGATTTACTTCATCTAACGGCTACATCAATTTTGATGATGTGGCTCAAGGAGAGGATAGAGAATTCCTAGTAGTGGGGGCTAGCTATTACTAGTAGATAAGTCTTTGTAGAGATTCCACTACATACGGAACAAAATGAATGAATCTACACTTAAAATGCATCTATATACATCCGCATGTGGTTCATGGTGAAATCTCTACAAAGACTTATATTTAGGAACGGAGGAAGTACTAGTATAGTACGTACTGTAATTTATCAGCGAGATAAATTTGTACAATGCTATGAAGCTTCCAGCTTCTGTTACATGTATCTTGCGTCCAAGGTTGCCCGTTGCAACATTTCATCAAATACAAAGGAGACTAACATGCATGCTATTGCATCTCAATGATTGACAGATCATAGCAAATATGTACACCCTCCGTTCCAAAATAAGTGTCTCAACTTTGTGCAAACTTTTGTACAAAGTTGTACTACTACTAAAGTTGACACTTATTTTGAACAGAGGCAGCTAAAGAAAAAAACGATCCATGCAGTCCCTAGCCCTTGAACCGTGAACCCTGACCAGGCTTCAATTTGCTGGCAATGTTCGAGCTTCCTAATAAATGAAGTTTGCAACCTTTTGACCATCAGATCATTTTGTGCAGTTTCACCAAAATCGAGATGAGCATCCCTGTGGCAAAGAAATTGAAGAAGCGTGATTAGAATAAGATAACTGGGACTAGTTGATGAGACATAAACTCATCACAAATACATTACGTAGAAGCCAGTAGAGGTATCTGCGGGGCAAAGAAGTAGAGAAATATCCACAGGGAGTGATGTGGGCAGCTGGAGCAGTGGTGCAAGCCGGCTGTAAAGGGAGTTGTACCTGAGGGACGTAGCTCAACCTTGAGGAGGGCGGCGGGAGGCGGCAACTGCCCACGTCGCGGCAGTGAGCAAGGGACGAAGGCAACCTCACCGGCTTTGTGAGAGAGAACAGCGGGGACCCCTGATCGGGACGTGCCGACAGTGGGTTTTCGCCGTCGGCGACGGCCACCGCATCTACATTAAGCATCCACCACTTCCCCAAGCGGACATGATCCACCGGGATGTTAGAGATGTGGCCACAGTCGTTTTGTGCGAGAGAGTGTGAAGAGAGCAACCCCAGCAAGCAACCGTGTAGGCTGGCCCGTCCTGACTATGTATATAGTGGAGCGGTTTCCTTTTCTCTCCATATGAACCTATCATATTGCGTACGTGCCACTGAAGAAAAAAAACTTTATTTATAAATGACGCGGCACCTACTACTCGTTCTCCTATAACCTTGCGCTTGGCATCTCCAAAATATTAACCTTGCGATTGGCTCTTCGCCTCTTCGGGAAGTCGAGCAATAATGGTAGTGCAGTATATATCATTCGGGCTATATGAGACCGAATGAATTGCTGCACGTCCACCACGTGGGCGAGGGTCGAGGGGCGAGGGAGAGTGCTACATACGGAGCAAAATGAGTGAATCTACACTCTAAAATATGTCTATATACATCAGTGTTTGGAGTATGTACTAGTAGTTCATATTGAAATCTACTAAAGGACATATATATTCCAAACAATATGATATAATCTCTCTAACCAAGGTAGTAGGGACAAGGAGTAAACGGAGGGAGTAGTAAATTTTTCTCCACGTCCTGCGAGCCACCGCGCGCATGGGCGAAGGGAGCGGGCGTAAGGCGGAGCAAGCTTCACCTCATCCTGCGAGCCACCGCGCCCGTGGGCGGGGGAGACGGCGTACTAAGCAAGCTTCTCCTCGTTCTGTGAGTTGACGGGACACATCAAAAGTACTCCAGTGTATAGAGCCTTGCCTCTAAGGTAGGCCCCACATGGTTTGCCTTTTTTTTAACATAACACGTCAAGTCGCAATTTGTTTGTTCACCCGTGGTAGACGATCCTCCCTCCACCAAGTGGACAACCAGTACACGTGCCAAATTACCACGTGGGCTGCCTTTTTCGTACTGAAATGAGCTCCACCGTGTACCCGCACGGGTGTGGTTGGGAAAGAGATGGGAGTACGTGCGCCCTGCATGCACCTCTTCTCTTCGTGCACGTCCCCCACCTACGTGGGTGTGTGTGAGAGATACAAACCGCGTTCGTGAGTGTTTTTTGTGTTGGGGTGGGGTGGGGTGGGGGGTTGATTTCGTGAATTATTTGTGGGAATATGTGTCGATGACATCTCAAACAAAATTTTGCATGCAATGTGTGTGAAATGGAGGCCTATCCATATCATACATAGAGGGTCAGGCAATCCACGAGAAGAGAGGGAGGGGTCATAGCTATCGATAGAGTCGAAGAGAGGATCAAGTGGTTGGGTGCGAGATCGATGAAGAGAGCCATCGAAATTGTGTGTGTGTGTGTGTGCAAGTCAAAGATATAGGGCGACTGGCCTACCGGAACATTAGAGGCACATGTCAAGTTTGTGTGTGGCAGGGAGACATGACTAGAGCGCTCGATGTATCGGTGTGTGTGGGGGGGAGGGGGGTGGGGGGAGGGGTAGGCAGAGGCCTAACTATAGAGGTAGAACGACTCGTATATGTCTTGAGGGAGATAGGTCGACATCCATACATAACTGAAGGACGGGAAATATGATGGGACATAGAGAGAGAGAGAGGAGAGAGAGAGGAGAGAGAGAGGGAGGGAGAGGGAGGGAGAGGGGTAGAGTGTTGGATGGGTGATGGAGTTGCTTCTCGAAGATGGTGGGAGAGGCCTACTAGACAAACTGAGGGTGGAACTGCAATGTTATCAATAAGAGTGGGGATGTGTTTCTGTGTGTGCCTGTGTGTGATAGATCTGTCGGGACGCATCCATGGATGATGAAGGGGAACCATGTGTTTGGTAAGCAAACCTAACTAGATCGGTAGTTCAATTGTTGTTTGTCGGAGGAAGGGAGAGACACAACTAGTGAGGTAGATCGATTGACGTGTGGGTAAAAACGAGTTATAAGGACCTAGCTAGCTATATGTATAGCGAGAGATCAGTCGGTGTACGTCCATTTGTTAGAGGCAAATAAGGCCCAGCGAGACGGATAGACAGAGAGAATGGAGCTAGGAGGTGGTGCGAGAGGCCCAACTACTAGCTAGATAGGGAGGAGTGTGCGGTTGTGAGTTCGATGAAAAGAGGGGCGAGAGTTTACACGTGTGTCTGACAGTATGAGAGACACGAGGCAAGGACACATCAAGGAGGAGATTGAAGGTGTGCGTGTATGTTGTAGGCAGGCACCGCTGGAGAGGTTTATCGATCGGTGTGTGTCAGAAAGGAGTTGTGGAGACTCTGGGAGAACGACCTAAAGAAAAAAATGAATGTGCTCGGTGGATAGAATGCCGAGGGAGGGGGAGGGCGAGGAGGGCGTGTGCATGCACGAGAGAAAGTTAGTGGTAGCTACAAAGGTTAGAGGATTGTGTGGGTGTAAGAGACTAACAAAGATCATAATTTGATATGAAAGCGGATTCATATATTTGAATAGGAGATCATAGTGTTTTAAACATTGTATGCATGAATATAGCGGTGATACACGTGCTGTGCACATGTTATACCATAATGTGATAATGCATGGCGTTTGCAACTCACAGCTAAATGCCGAACAATCTAAACCATACTATACATCAAACAATCTCACATTTTATTTGAATTTATGATAATGTGTGGCGTTTGCAGCTTACAACTAAATATCGAACAATCTAAACAATACTATATATCGAACATTTCTCACATTTTATTTGAATTTGTGGTAATGTGTGGTGTTTGCAACTCACATCTAAATACTTGTAGGCGTAGGGGGCGGGGCACCATACATAATGTGATAAACACATTATACATATGAGACGTGGTTTAGATTATGAAGATCTAGCTAGAGCTAGAAATGTAATGTGATTTGAAATCAAAATAAAGTGGATTCAAAAAATCTAGTTCGAGTTCATATAGTACACATAGTTCATATGTAACTCGACACTAATCATGTGGTGTGCTGTGAAGATAATACACAAACGATGGTTTAACTTGACAATAATGATGATTGTAGATCTTATTAAAATAGAGAAACGAATTCAAATGCTTTGACTTCACAACAATCATTACTGTAGATCTTATTCAAATAGAGAAACGAATTCAAATTTAGTTCATATTGAAGCGGTAGTATATACGTTTGGAATGCACTAAAACGTTCATTTGAGTAGTAGGTTGCATGCATTATACACGTAGCGAAATATTTTGATTGAACATAACATGAATTCAAAGTTTTGAATGACATTTGTAGTGCACATTGATTTGGTACAGTACACGTTAGGCCTGTCCGGAAATTTCAACCCGCGCCTTGTTAGCCCGAAATATTTAAGATATATCTTTGTCTCGTTGTGCTCCGACAACTCCCTCCATCTCAACCCGCGCCTTGCTATTCCAAAATTACAACGCGCGGGAAAACTCCCACCTCCTGTGAAATCCCGACACGCGAAATGCCCGTGGTACCCCTGAACCGAAAGAACCACCTCAAATCGGTGAGGGTACTTTCGTAACTTACCCCACATTTCGAACAAGCGCGTCTCTAAGCCATGGTTCCCCACTACCATACCATCCACCCACCCATTCGTACACCGAGGCCGCGAAAACCCGCGACGAAACCCCACACCCTGCTCCGTCCGCCACCCAGCCGGAGCCTCTTCCCTGACGACGTCGTCCACAGCAACACCTCGACGTCCCTCATCCACCGTACCGGATGAGGATCCGTCGTCGATCTCATTGTCCCGCCGATTCA
Organism: Triticum aestivum; assembly: GCF_018294505.1. Taxonomy (NCBI): domain Eukaryota; kingdom Viridiplantae; phylum Streptophyta; class Magnoliopsida; order Poales; family Poaceae; genus Triticum; species Triticum aestivum. The sequence continues at coordinate 142,583,715 of NC_057802.1, forward strand.
GCCATCGCGTCCTCCACCTCCAAGGAGCTGCCCCGATGTTCCCCTCCTCCTTCGCGCCACCTCCATTACCACACCGCCGTCTTCACCTGCACCACCGGAAGAGCATCATCATCACCGTTTCCTCGGATGAAGCTGCGGCCTAATCGTCGCCACCAAAGAGGTTGTACACTAATCACCGCATTTTCTTCTTGATTCGATCTCATGGTGCTGTCGGCGCTCGGTCCCGAGCCGACACGGCGCGGCTCCATCCACGGCGGCGTCGCCGGCCACTTCCTCCACGGCGTCGCTCCCTCGGCGGCGACGTCCACATCAGTAGGAGCTGCTGCTGCTTTAGCTCTCGCTCGCGCTGCTGCTTTGCTCTTGCTCTCGGTCCCCTGCCTGGTCTGCTCTTGCTATTGCTCTTGCTCGCGCTGCTGCTCTCGCTCTTGCTCTTGCTTGCGATGCTGCTCCGATTTAGCTACACTTCAATCGACTGAATCGACTTTTGGGTCAGTCAATTTTCAGGGGGTGGGGGGGCTCGCCGGGGTGAAGGAAGAACCAGCCGCAGCGGGGAGGGGGGCTTGCCGAAGAGGTAGCCCACTATCTATCTTAGGGTTCAGGATGGGGGCGGTGGTCGCCGGCGGTGGCGGGGCGTTGGTGGGGCGGTGGCGTGGGGATCGCCAGAGAAAAAGCTCGACACGGGGGGGCCTAGAGGGATGGCCGGGGCGGCGGCGGACCGGCGGTGGGGAGTGTTTTCGGGGCGGGCGGGGCGGCGCACCGCCGGCCGCGGGCGGCGGGGGCTGCAGTTTGGCCGGTGGTGGCTGGTGGCTTAGGGGGGTGGAGGTTGAAGATGAACCGCAGGCCCTTGATTTCGTATCCAACGGCTGCAAAATCGACTGACCAGAGATGAAAAAGTCAGTCGACCGACGTGTAGCCTCACCTTGCTAGTGCGTTCAGTTTCGACAGCAAAATTCAGTTTCGACGGCAAAATTCAGCTCCGGCAGTTAAGTTCATTTTCGACAGTTAAGTTCAGTTTCGACAGTTAAGTTCAGAGATGAGGGGCTGATGTATTTTACATCTAGCACTTTGTGGTTATGTATTTTACGTCATGTATTGGAGATGCTATTAGAATTCCACTCAGGTTAACGTTGTTCGTTGTCTCTCTTGTCCTGCTTCAGCCTCAGCGTCGTACAACTAACCGGAGCTGCTCCAACGACGAAACCCTCCATCACAGCAGAGCAGTACCTCGGGCTCCATCTCCAGACGCCTAAGATCTTCTTCCCCTCCTCCGGCAGCAAAGTCAGCCGGAGCATCCTCACCGGCCAACCCAATCACGCTGAGATCGACATGGCTTCGCCAAAGAGGTTGTACACTTGTTGCATCTCTTTTTTACTCTACATGTAATATATATTGTCCACTGAGCACACATATTTTTTCCTTTAGTGTCTCCTTGAAAGAAAAAACGTAGGAATTTTAATTTTCACTTGTCCTCCTTTTCAAATTCCTATTCATGAAGCACAAGACTAAGAGATAGTAGCATAATAGCATTATAACCGTACATTTTCTTGTGGTTTGACTTAATCTCACCATGCTTCTTTGCATCATGTGATCTTCCAATTGTTGTGAATCAAACACCCAGATTGGCAGAAATCCTGTGTTTTTAAATTCTCTGTTTTGCACGTGCATTCCTATCCTATTCCTGTCTATTTCCTATCCCTGCATTGTTGGAATCCTCCAATTCAAACGAGCCCTTACAGAATTACTTCTCTTACAGATAGTTGTCAAAGAAAACCTTGCGTGGTTTGTCCCGCTCCTGCTGCGCCGTCGTCCACCCCAGCTCAGCTGCTCCAACGACAGAAGGGTCCAACACAGTAGGGATCCGGCCTCCAGATTGTCTTTCTCCGCCTCAGATCTTCTTCCCCGCCGCTGGCAGCCATGAAAACTGCATTACCATCATCAATCGAGCAGATGACCTCGAGGACTACACGGGTCGGCAAGAGAGGTCACACTCTTTCGTGTCTGCTTACGTTATGCATCGCTTAATATTACATGCTACTTTATCGTCCTGTTCACCGATTAGACTCTGAGTCAGCTCCAAACTAATGGTCAAACTTGAGTTTTTAAATGGTTGTGGGGTACATATCGGGGCTGCTATCAATAGTATCTATCTACTATCTGGTTAATCTCCGGTGTCTACTATGAGTTTCATGTTGGGTGGGAAACAAACAGTAAAGAAGCCATTATCTGTATGTTTTAACTGAAGCCATTATCTGCCTGCTATTATTGGTTTTGGGTCTATCCACAGGTTGCTACCATCACTCTGGATTTCTGCATGCACTCCTTACATAATCTCACTATGTTTTATTCCTATGCATGACAGTTATTGTAAACAATGGAACTGAACATGTAGAGCAAAAGAGACGAGCCTTGCATGGCAATAAAATTTCATGCAGACGTCGCTCCATGGTAGGCGCAAAGGCAGCCCCCCTCCACGCATTTCGGATTGTAATAGAGAGGAAGATATCTGTTCTGAGGAGGATTCAGAAGGAGAAGACAACTCCTATTTACCCCCTGAGGTCTTCGCTCTAACTTTGCATGCTGATGTTGGTTATATCATTCATATGGTGTCTTGCATTGCTTACTTTATACATCAAATATGTCATCTGGTTAGTTTAGACATCCTTTGTGCGAATGCCATCTGTTTAGTTTATTCATCGTTTATGTGAATTATGCAATGCCATCTTGTTTAGCCAGGCATCATATATGTGAATTTTGCAATGCCATCCTGCTTAGCCAGTCATCTTATATGTAAATTATATCAGGCCATCCTTTTTTTCGTTACATATTACATTTGTCAACAATGTTAGTACATTCAACTGATCTTCGTGTGCATCAGCCATTTGACACGGTGATGGCAAATTCTGGAGTGAAAACAAGGTCTTCAGAGCAGACTATGCTATCTGACGAAGCGCATATCTCGCTGGTTACGGATAGCTCCTCAGAGGAGGATTCAGAGACAGATGACCAGTCCTATTCCCCCCCCCCCGAGGTGTATGCTCTAACTTGGCAGGGTTATGTTGCTCATATCGTGCGTATGGTGTCTCGCATTGCTATGTCATTTGATTAGTTTAGACATGCTTTGTGTGAATGCCACCTGTTCAGTGTATAATTACTATATATGTTAATTATGCATTGCCATCTTGTTGCAAGACATTATATATGTGAATTATACAATGCTATCTTCTTGCAAAGGCATTATATATGTGAATTATGCAATGCCATGCTGTTTAGCCAATCATCATGTATGTGAATTATATCATGCTATCATTTTTTTGTATTACGTGTTCCATTTGTCGACAACGTTTGTATATTCAACTACTCTTCCTATGCATCAGCCATTTGAAGCGGTGATGGAAGTATCTAGAGTGAAAACAAGGTACTCAGAGCAGACAGTGCTACCTGCTGAAGCAGACATCTTGCTGGTTACAGAGAGCTCCTCAGAGGAGGATTCAGAGACTGATGACTAGTCCTATTTCCCCCCTGAGGTCTATGCTCAAACTTGGCAGGGTTATATTACCCATGTCATGCATGTTGTCTTGCATTGCTTAGTTTTTACATCATATATGGATTGCCAACTGCTTACTTGCTTACTATATAAATCATATATTTGAATTATATCATGCCATCATGTTTACATAGTACATACACATCATCTATCTGAATTATGGCATGGCAACCCATTTAATAAAGACATCATATAGTTATATCATCTCATCCTGTTTAGTGTTTACAGTCATCATATTTTGAATCACGGCATTCTATCCGTCAATGTATGTGAATTATGGCATGCCAACCTATTTAATAAACACATTATATAGTTATGTCATGTCATCCTGTTTACATAGTCTCATATTTTGAACTATGTCTTTCCATCTTTTTTAGTTAGCCATCATAATGTGAAATTGTGTCATGCTATCCTGTTTAGTTAGCCATCATATATGTGAAATTGTGTCATGCTATCCTGTTTGGTTAGACAACATAAATATGAATTATTTCATGCCCTCTTTTATTCCCCACTATCCATTGCACCTGTCTATCATACAATGTCTATACTTTCAATTACTTTTCTTGTTTATCAGCCATTTGAATTGGAGGGCGTGATGGCAGTATCTAAGGGAGTAACAACACGGTCTTCAGAAAAGATAGTGCTACCAGTTGATGCAGATAGAACCACGGTTGTACTTGCCCAAGGACCAGATCCACCACACATAACCCAGACTCTCGCAGATTGTACCCCTACCCAGTTGGATAGAGAACCAGCTACACCCCTTCTAACCCCAACCCCGGCAGATAGTAACCCGGTTCCAGTTGACACAACACCGTCTCCACCATAGAGCACCCAAACACGAGCAGTTAGTAAGGGAACTGCAATGCCCAAAGCACGAGGACCACCACTCCGAATCCCAACCCAACGCTTAAAGGAGAAGAAGATTTCGTCTCAGGTCAGGTTTTGTAGCTATGGTTCATACTCCTTTGCTCTTGCATTACTGTATTTACTCATACCAACTATTTTCAAATTTGAAGGATGGAATTGAAACTCCAATGGCGCAACAGGTATGTTTTAAACCTGTTTCTTCAACTGGTTTCCTGTGGTAACCTGCTCTATGTTGATTTCAGTTTCAATTGAATAAACAGTTATGTTCTCATGTCATGCACATTACAAGTGTTGTTATTGCTCTATAGTTACCCACACTTATATTCTGTCTATTCTGCTTTGTCTTGAACAAATATTATTTGAACTGTGTCTCTATCTTGATTTGGCAACAAAAACTAGAATGATATAGACCATAAAGTGACCATGGTACATAGATATATGTTTGTTTCATGTTGTTATCCTGTCCACTTTACTACTGAACTCATTTACGAAAATGAGTTTCATATACAACATGGTAAACATGTGATGTGTCTGCTTGTTTCTCTTTTAGAAAGTGGACAAAATATTGGAGAACAGTACCGCGTTATCCAATGGTAAAGGAAGTAATGCAGATAAGGTTCAAGATAGTGAGACATCCCTGTTGGTCTCCAAGAAAGCTGATAAAAACTATCTTGATGACAGTGAGGGAACCCAAAAGTCCTCCTTGATGTAGTGTTCGAGTTACTGGCCACTACTGCTGGCACAAGCTCTTCGAACTCGCTACCTGAATCAGTTCGTCTTCTTGAGTCTCAACTTCAAGTTGAAAGACATCGATCAGATGTGCTACGACAGGAAGCTGAAGGACTGAGGAAGTCCCTGCAGAATTCAGATGCATATTTTCTGGTGCAACAGCAAGCGCTGGAGGATTTAAGCGCCAAACAAGAGAAAGTTAATAAGCTTGCTAAGCATCTTGCCAGCATTATGGGTACCCAAGATATTGTTTCTTGAGATCTTCTGAAGTGGTTTCAGTTCTGGATTTGTTTTGCTGCGGCGTTTATTTGTGCTGGTCGCCAACTTTGACAACTAGTGTATATGATATGCTGCTTTGTTCCCTATATTTGCACTGGTGGCGAACTGTCACGACCGGTTTTTCAATAAAATATTTATTGAGAGACCAATCCCTTTTACGGACCAGTAAAGAAGAATTCCTTCTCATTGGTAGACAATATCTTGGTCACAGAAGAAAAATACCAGGAATACTGAATATAATACAAGGTTGAGCGGGGACTGCTCAACAATTTATTACATGCACGCCGTATAAACATAACGGCGGATAGGGTGGCATAACTACTAACTCACGATAACAACGGTGGTGGAAATATCACAGCGGAGCGGGTGATATGACTCCTGAAAACTAACAACTCTTCGAGCGTCGGAGTGAGGCTCGAGGAGACTTATTGCGGGTGGCGGAAGCGTATATGATACAAGTGACCAATATCCAGGATCGCACAGGACTGACTGGGATTCCTCTAGGCGTCGGACTCACTATCAAACTCTTCATCCATCAGATCACCTTCGTCAACATCTGGCCAAATCAACAAGCCAGGTGAGTACTATGAAAGTACTCGCAAGACAGTTCGGACGTAAGATATAACAAATGTAAACATGAAGCATATGAATAGAATAACAAGTGCGTTCAGACATAGAGACAATAATGCATGGGGAATAACAGAGAAGTCGGGCGGTAGTCCTCCCGAAATCCCAAAATAAATACTGGGTGCCAAACGAGGGTCTGAATGACTCCTCGAGAGGAAACTGCAAGAATAATAATACCGGTGCCAAACGAGGGTCTGAATGACTGCTCAAGAGGAAACTGCAAGAATAATAATGCCGCAGTCGGGCGTCGGGGCAACACCACATAAAGGGCTTATAACATAAAATAAAAGACAGACATGCCACAGTCGGACGTCTGAGCGACATCACATAAAGGGCTTATATTGAAAGTAAGAGACAAACATGCCACAGTCGGACGTCTGAGCGACATCACATAAAGGGCTTATATTCATAACTTAGTAACTCATGAATCTTAAATCATATCAAGAGAATAATCAGACATGAGATAAACAACAGGGTTAGTCCATCCACAGGAATAGCGTTCAGCTAAGTTCGCTACTCGTGCTCGCTCACCGGAAAGAAGAATGTACCACGAGGTTACGACATAGACATGGATACGCTGATCACGCTACTGGACCATGGATACGATGACTCGGAAGGATTTGACTCTGCAGAGTTTGTACATTAACCACAGCCAACGGATTTCAGTAGTCACGGGGACTAGTTCCGTTTATGGTGTTTTGGAAGAAACACATCTAACCAGTACACACCCATTCAACATTTCCGAAGCCAGGAATCACCCTCGGCAACGTTCAAGAAAAACCTTGAGACGGGGAGGCTAAAACCTCGCGTGGCATGGGATCAAATTTCTATACGCGCGCTCTAAGGGGTGCCCCCCTCTCGGTCCCAACCGGAAACACCCATGCCCCCTGACCGGATGACTGGCTTTAATCCAGGGCCATGGAACCATCATCCCGGCCCCACTGTTTGGTGTGTACACGGAAAGAGGTTACCAACTTACTAAACCGCATTCTGGCAGAAAACCAGTGGTAGCACGGAAGGGGGAAGAACGATAACGTGACTCCGTCCACGTTAACGTCGGAATTTGCCGGATGAAGCAAGGCTGGTATGCTACAACAATACCACCTTGCTGCCCTTCATGTCACCACATGATTAGGCCATCTCTCATCAGAGATCACAGTAACTTTGGAACACACGGGTAGTTGCCTCACAAGCAACGAGATACTCACCGATACTCATATGCCACGCACAACCTTTCACGCAAACATGCAAAACACCCATCATATCAAAGGTTCAAACATGCTTGCCTGGTTCGGAGAAGTCGGAGTCTAGCTCGGCGAAGTTCGCGGCTCCGTCACCTCTTCCGTCACCTACGGTATAGCGAAGAAGCATACTAACGTGAAAACCAACGCGTGCATAAAAGTTGTTCCAAAAATTTTCCAAATAAATCCCATAAAAAACTAGACAAAATTATAAGATTGTTAGAAAAAGAATCACTCAAAAATCACTTTTTATTAAAAAGTTATAAGGGTTTTTGTCCAGGGACTCATCTGTAATGAAACAGGAAAGTTCCAGGGGCTTAACTGAGAAAACAGAAAACGCTTCGGAAAGAAACGCGCCAGCTCAAAAGGGAAAACGTATTTGCCCGAAGGCGCCAACAGAAAACGTTTCGAGGGAGAAGAGAATAGAGGCTGACAGGGGGGTCCCACATGTCAGGTTTAAAAAGTTCGCCGGCGCCCGAAGACTGCGGTGGTCGCCGGCGTCGAACCACGGCGAGACAGGGAGATCGGAGTGTACCAAGAGCTTCAGCGTGTCCTTCCGCGTCGGTGGGTGGTGGACTCGACCGACGGGGAGCACCACGTCGACATCGACACTTTCTCCGGCGGACGGCGGCTCGGGCGATGGTGGGGAACTCCGGTGGTGTGCTGCAAACTCTGAATTGAAGCGCGGGTCAGGAGGAGGGATGCACTAGAGAGCTACTGGCAAGAGATGGGAGGCAGAGGTGCACGCATGGGAGCGAATCGAGCTGGATCCCGTGGCGGGTCGCGGCGGCCGGAGTCGAGGAAGGAGACTCCCTCGGGGCTCTTCCAGTGGCTAGGCAGGGTCTTGGTGGAGTGCAGAGGTGGTGTGGGTTCGAGTTGAAGCTCGGGGCCTCTATTTATAGGAGGCTCGAGGGGGTGGCCGTGAACGGGGTTGCTCCGGCGAGCAATTACGGTGAGGCAGTGGCTTGGCGAGGGGTTTAGGTGGCCAGGTAGCATCAGTGAGGTGTACTGGTGTCGTTCCCCCGCTAATCCTGGTCGGTCTTGGCGTAATGGCGCCGGTCCACGGTGGGGTGGCCGCACGGGCACGACTGCGGCAGAGAGCGCGCTCCGCGCCCAGCAATTCACGACGAGGGTGGCAGCGCGCCCTGGGGAGTGGGTGGCCACGCGGCGGCCTCCGGTGGCTTGGGCGGCGCTGGGTGGCGCCGTCTGCGCCGCGCCTCTCTCTGGCGGCCGCAAAGCCGCCGCTGGCGTCGGTCACGGGGCGGTGCACCTCCTCCAGCACGTCGCCGACGCCCGCAAACATCCAGCCGCTTGTGCGGTGCAGGGACAAGGGGGAGGGGACGGGGAGCAAGGCGTCAACGCGGCACTGTCGAGATCGACAACGTGTTCTGAAGAAAACGACAGTAGATCACTGAACTGTATTTCTGAATCTCTGAACTTGACATTGCCAATGCTCTGCAGGTGTTCGACAGAATGATTTGGTGTGAAGAAATTTTTTCCTGGGGCTGGGACTTGGTGAGGTGACCTCTCGATGCACCCAGAGGCTGCCTGATTTTACTCAGAATTTTTGGAGAAAGATTTGAATGAATTTCATCAAATTTGACAAATCTGGTCCAAACTTGCAGCAAGTATAGTTTGAAAAATTTGAACTAAAGCCTAGTGGATCTTCATGGATCTTGGTTGAGGGTTCAAAGGACTAGGAAGGGAATTTGGTTAGGGGGAAAAAATCAAAACAGAAAGGGTAGCTCCTTTGTAAATCTCCAAGAGCTAGAATAGAAGGCAGAAATTGTTTTGATAAGATTTAAATGGAAAAATAATCATATGGGGAGGTTCAACTTGCTGGATTTGATGCAAATCATGATCCAAAGATGAGGGAAGGTTTAGGAGAGTGGATTTCCACTTGGGTCATGGCAAGAGGGATTTTTGAAAAGGGGGAAAGATCACTCAAAAATACCATAGTGCCATTTAAAAGATTTCAAAAGAAATTTTCCTAAGTGAAAAGCATTTGGTTTTGAGTACAAATAAAAAGGGCAAACCTCCAAGACCAAAAATCAAGTCTTGGGTGAATCCAAATAAAACTCTTGCCAAAAAAAATATTTTGAAAGGGAGGGTTCTTTTGAAGGAAAAAATTTAAATCACCTCCCTCAAGTCAAATAAATTTTTTGAAAAATCCAAATGAAATTTTGGGTGTCACACGAACTTTGATGCCCAGTGGATGTAATATGTGTAATTGTCGTGATAGCCTAGCGTTAGTTGCTTGCTTATTTATTTCCTTGTTGTCTTGTTTATTTGTTTGCTTGTAGTCATTGGAGTTCTTTTTCCGCGGTTAGCTAGTGGCTGAATAACCTATTTTTTAAAACTAAGCCACAATAACCATGGGGTAATATTTACTGTAGTGAAACTGGGCCTCCTACTGGTCGTAGAAACAGTGGGCCTTCTACGGGCCGTAGAAACAATGGGCCTTCTACGGGATGTAGAAACAATGGGCCTTCTGTGGGCCGTATCATCAATGGGCCTTATACGGGCTGTATGATCGATTGGCCAAACATGGGCCAAACATACCGCATTATGGCCGTAAACGGGCTAGAGTTGGAATCGTCCGTTCATGGTCTGACCATAACGGTCCACCGTTAATAGGCTGTATTTGATGACGCTATGAAAACGGCCCAACGTATTAACGGACCACAAACGGGCCGACTGTAACCATGGGCTGAATTTGGCCCACAAGCAGAAAATGACAGTAACGGGCCGTAACTAAACGAATGCTGGAAATGAGCCCAAGAATAAATGGGCTCTGAGAAGGCCGAAAGATAACATGGGCTGGAAACGGCCCAACGGAATAACGGGCCGTTAATGGGTATAAAGTGATACACTGTTCATTACTGGCCAGTTGCACCTCGGGCCGTTAATGGGTGTAAAGTGATACACTGTTCATTACGGGCCAGTTTCACCACGGGCCGTTAATAGGCCAAGAGTTACATAGGGCCTCATATGGGCCGAAAGACGTCATGGGCCATACATGCGCCAGAAGTGAAACGGGCTGGAATCATATTGGATGGCCCAGATGACGCTACTGGGCCTAATTCGGATCGGGCGTAACGGGCCTTGGGTTAGCGGGCTGTAAATGGGCTATATGCGAACAATCTGTTAACAGGCTTTCCATGGGCCGGCCCGCCACCTTTTGACCAAGTTAAACGGGCCGGACTTTTCACAGGAATGGGCCTCTGTTGGGCCGTGCCACGTGTCGACGTATCATAGGCGCCTTCCGTCCAATGAGTGGATGACATCTGTCCCAACAATGAGCCGACACGTGTTTCCTCCAGCCAATGATGATTTTACACGTGGAAAATTCCCATTGGTCGGGGCTGTTAACGGGTTATTGGATCCAAAACCCGACCCGATAGCTTAACGGCGTTCCGTTACGGTGGATGCCACGTGTCGGTCACCCTTGACGAAAGCACTTCTGTGACGCGCGATTTATCGTCATGGAACTGGACACTTCCGTGATGATAATTTTGGTAATGTCATGGAACACTTCTACGACAGCACGGGTATGACTATCTTGATTCTGTCATATAATCGTCATGGATGTACATGCATGACAAAAAACGCGACCTACTATGACAAACACGTATCATCACGGAAGCGTATTTTTTTGCAGTGTAGGCCCGGAACGTGGCAGACTGTTAATGGACCGGATCAAATATGGGCCAGCATTTGGCCCAAAACATGGCAGCCTGTTAATGGGCCGGCCTACTAGTGTCATCAAAATCTTTTGGGCCTTCAACTGGGCCGGCCCATTATGGTCGGCAAAATCTCGTGGGCCTTTAGCTGGGCCGGCCCATTATGGTCGGCAAAAACTTGTGGGCCTTTAGCCGGGCTGGCCCATTATGGTCCGCAAAATCTCGCAGGCCTTTAGCTAGACCGGCCCATTATGGCCCGCAAAATCTTCTGGGCCTTTAGCTGGGCCGGCCCATTATGGTCCGCAAAATCTCGTGGGCCTTTTGCTGGGCCTGCCCATTATGTTACGCAAAATCTTGTGGGCCTTTAGTTGGGCCAGCCCATTTAAACTTTATGGGCCACTTTTGGGCCGGTCCACGTGTCAACATTTCATAAACGCATCTCGCCCATTGGATGAGTGACACCTGTGCCAACGGGGAGCTGACACGTGTTTCCTCCAGCCAATGATGATTTTACACATGGAAAATTGCCATTGGTCCGGGCTGTTAACGGGTTATCGGATCCAAAACCGGACCCGATAGCTTAACGGCGTTCCGTTACGGTGGATGCCACGTGTCGGTCACCCTTGACGAAAGCACTTTTGTGACGCGCGATTTTTCGTCATGGAAGTGGACACTTCTGTGATGATAATTTTGGTAATGTCATCGAACACTTCTACGACAGCACATGTGTGACTATCTTGATTCTATCATAAATTTGTCATGGATGTACATGCATAACAGAAAACGTGACCTACTATGACAAACAGGTATCATCAAGGAAGTCTATTTTTTTGTAGTGTATGATACTCCCACTGTGGGTAGTCTAAGCAGGCTATAAGGAATAGAATAATATATATGTGCTTATTAGTTGGAGGAAAGAGAAGAGAAGCGGGCTCTTGGTTAGTAGAGCCAGCTGTAACACGAGACCCAAGACACTTTGTGAGGATGTAAGGTGGGCCAACTATTGATATAGTACGTATTTAAAACTTATTATTGTACATGCCCGCTAAGAGGTTGGCTGTATATGACATGGCAACTTCTTATAGCCGCCCCTTGGCTGCATTATTAACCATGCTCTTAGTGAGGTAGCTAGTATATCATAGACGACTAGCTAGTATCACACTAGCCATAGTGGGAGTAACTTCAGCAGTAACATCGACTCCAACTCAGCAAACTTGCTTATGTGGCAATAAGTTAATGAGGAGAGAGCTAGTTTCACTAACTTAGCTAGTTACTGTAACATCACATGTCCCAATGCAATATGAGTCTATAACCTAATAAATGAAGCTTTGCATGACACTACACTTATGTTACTACCCACTATGAAGGTACTAACATAGTCAAGGGATATGTGTATGTTACTCTCCATTGTGGCTAGTCTCATACTCCCTCCTTTCCGGTTTAGGCTGGTTGTAATGGTAGTACCATAAGCGGTATCATGCATGCCAACTAGACTTTCTGGATGATGTGGCACACAATTAAATGAGGAAAGAGAGGATGTGGTATCATATCATGATACCGTGTCATATTAAATGTTGTACTATTACTTTGTGTGATGCATGACAATTAATAAGGCAACCTAAGATACTAACTCATGATACTATGCATTACGGAAGTAGTATCATACACTATTGTATGCATGATACTAGTATATGATACTCCCCATTACAACCAGCCTTATAGGGCTCAATTCAAAGATCTCACCAACCAAGGTAGATGGTGAGTGGTGGAATACTTTTTGCAGTTTGCAAAGACACCCAATTAATGCTTTTGTTTTCCTAAAAAATATATGTTTTCCAATGTATTAATTGCAATACATGCATGCATAAAGTACATGCATTGGTCAACTTTCTCTTAATACTTGCATGCAATGATTTAATGCACCTTGGAATCTAGACATGTGATGGGGAACAACCAAATTGAGCCTTATAAAATGGAAAAACTAAAATTTTGAGATAAGCCTATAAACCGGAAAGGAGGGAGTATATATGCATGATACTAGTATATGATCGGCAATACCTCCGTAATGCATGCATGCATAGTATCATAAGTTAGTATCTTAGGTTGCCTTATTAATTGCCATGCATGACACAAAGTAGTACAACATTTAATATGATATGGTATCATGATATGACACCACACCCTCTCTTTCCTCATTTAACTGTGTGCCATATCATCCAAAAAGTCTAGTTGGCATGCATCATACCGCTTGATACTCCCATATTACGACCAGCCTTATTAGGGTGGCCATAGTGGGGGTATCATATCCGGTATCATGCACTCGGGAATAGAAAATATGATGATGTGGCAAAGAAGCAGTAACATAGGTAGATACCATAACATATATATATATATAATAAATGTTATACTACTTTGTGTCATGCATGGCCATAAATACGGTCATCTATGATATATACTACTCTACGATACTATATATGCACTATGAAGGTACGTACGTAGTATCATACACTAGTATCATATGCATGTACTATATATATAGGATATGATACTCCCCACTATATAAGGCTGGCAATAGTGGTGGTATCATAGGCGACGATGTCATGCACTCAGAAATAGCAAGTATGCTGATGTGGCAAAGAATTAAATATATATAAAGAGGGTTAGAGTAACATATAGGTAGATACCGTATCATGTTAAATACAATGCTAATTTGTGTCATCCATGGCAATAAATATGATCTATATATGATACTATACTCTATGTATTATACTATATATGCGCTATAATTAATTAAAGGTAGTATCATACACTAGTATCATATATAATGTATATTCATGATACTAGTATATGACACTCTCCACTATACTCGTGATTTCTTACCGTGGAAAAAAATTGGAGGTGAAACGATGAACTCATGTTTTCATTCAAACAAAAATATGATGTTAGGTAATGTCAATGTTTTCAAAGAGCACATAGTTCACTCACGAAAGCCATGTGTCCACTAAACCGTGGCCGATGCACCCCCCCCCCACCCCTTCGCCACGCGCGCGATCTGAGTCATGCGTTCTGATTGGCCAGAACCCAAACCCCACAGATCGTACGTCTGCACTGTTGGATTCTCCTTGATCGAACGACGATCCTCATCCCCTTCGACAACACATGTAAATGTTTTCAAATAGCCCCTCCGAAAAAATGTTTTCAAATAGCACACGGTTCACACACGAAAGCCGTGTGCCTACCAAACTTTGGCCGATGCCCCCTGCTGCGCGCGCGATCTGAGTCATGCGTTCTGATTTGCCAGAACCAAAACCCCACGGATCGTACGTCTGCACCGTTGGATGCTCCCAGATCGAACGGCAATCCTCATCCCTTTCGACAGGAAATGCAGTCCGGTTAGGAATTGATTTATATGCCAACATGCATGGCAAATGCCAAAAAATGTCTTACATATAGAACACGAGACCTGAAATGCGCCAGCAAATCAAACCCATGGTAAAATTGTGATTGTTTTACGTGGGAAAAAATTAGAGGTAAAACAATGAACTCGCGTCTTCATTTCAAAATTAGTACGTCTTCATTTCAAGAGCGCTTAGAGGCAACCGTTTGCATAGGCCTTTCCGCGCGCGCAGCGACCGGGGATATTTTTCACCCTTTTCACCTAGGCCGCCAACACCCGGAGTCCCCAACACCCCCGCCCCCACCGTCCACCCGTGTTGCCTAATCACACACAGTTCATCCCTGTGAACCATATGCTGTATATCACACACGCATTCATCTGGCTGCCAGTTTCCTTTGTGCCTCCTCATCACAAATAGTTCATTGAGCTGAACCGTATGCCCTGCATCGCACACGCAACTAAATTCTGAACCGTGTTTGATGCATCTGTCATCGCAAACGTTTTGCACCTTTTTTGACGGTTTTTTTGCACCACCGTTTGCGATTATGGCATCACACACAGTTTCGTCGAAGGGTCTCTGATCGTAGTGTCGCATTTGGACCATCCTGTAGTAGTGCTTGCAGCCAACCAGACGTTCTGCCAGAAATGCTTCAAGTACCAAGAAGGAAGTGGCCAAAAAGTCTACACCCATGAGGAAGCGCAGCGGGAGAGTGAAGAGGAAAGAGAACAATTGCCTCTTACTTAAAGCACTCATCACCCAGAACCAAATTAATAGCAGCTTGTTCGAATCGGGGAGTAATATTATTTTTGACGCCATGGATGATGAAGAAGTACGTTTGTTGCTTGCTAAAGGTAAAGCAGACATACTTGAAGCATGAAATTACATCCATGGACAGCCATTTCTTGTTGGCGAATACTTTGATGAGTGCAGCTCCAGTTGCCGCAAGTTACATGAATATTGCATGGATCAAATGTCAGAAGGTCATCATGGTTTGCTAGTCCACTACAACAGAGATCATTTCTAACACGATGATGGTTCCATCAATGTGAGTTTCGAGGACTTACATCTCTTCTTCAACTTCAATGTGCTCGATGCCACTCTTGTTAGATGCCTGATTTTGTAAGGACTTAACAAACTCTGATCAACTTCTCCATACAAGGCTGTAAATGATAAATAGCTAACTGCATTTTATTCCTCTCAGGGGATTGAACGCGCAGAGAAGAAAAAGGGAGAGTGTGTTTTTCATAGATCCTGCATTAGCAAATGGAACAACATTAGATGGTAAGGACCGACGGGACTGGGCCGTTAACACGGTCGTCCGTATCTTCAAAAACATGTCCCATGCAGAATCATTTCTCTGGCCATATCATGAACGGTAAGTCAAGTAAACAAGCACGCATACACTGATTGTCTTTCTGATTTCGACATCATTCGTAAGTTCATGGCTTTCGTAATATGTAGCAATCACTGGATATTGGTATTCATTGTTCCAAATAAGAACACAGTTTACTACATCGATTCTCTCAGAGAGTCAACAAACGCTCAGGATTTGACGCATGTTCAGCAATTCTTGGATAGGTATTGAATTCTATGATGTTGAAATTAATTTGCATTCAAATCTGGTTCAATAATTGATGTTGTCAAAATTCATCATCATTTGCAGTGTGCTCGCATTGTGGAAAACTAAACCAGGGAACCTGTTCAAGACGGAACAACCTCTACAGCACGAGATCGTTTCTCCGGTAACACACCGAAATCCAGTATTTTTGAAAAATTTATCCAACAGTCTGCAAATATCTTTCCTTACGCTAGTCAAATGTTCAAGCTTCTAAATAAACCTCTTTCTATTTTGTCCAAAGAAAAAATAATACATCTAATACCGGTTAGGTTGTTCCTAATAGGACAAATACATGACTAATTTTGTACAAAAAAATTTAGTGTCCTCAGCAAGAAGCAGGGACCAACCTTTGTGGATACTATGTTTGCAGACACATGATCTCCATCTGCAAATCTGCTGATAGTTGGGACGATCCTCGAGAATTAGTACCAGCAAGTCTATCTTAATTAATATCTTCTACTCCACTCATATGGCACATTTTGATCTTAAAAATACTGCAGCTCATCTTAAAACCGAGGACCCCTGAACCGCTCCCGGCTGGTGAATTGCTGATGGTTCGGAGATTTATCAGCGACTTCTTCCTGGATCACTACATCAATCCCACTGGTGATAATGAAGATTTCAGCATGCGTTCTCCTGAAACATTGAGTAAGAGTTGGCCACTAAACATATAACGCATGGATCCATTGTTTTCCATCTGGTGAGGTCTTCGTATTTCGTACACTATGATTAATTATGTAATACATATATGTGTGGACAAATCATTGGAATTTAGCTACCATATGTTCAATTGCAATTGTTGCGAAATCTGACGAATGTTCTTCCTATGGACACTATTTGTTCAATTGAATATTGTGGCGAATTTGCTTTTTGCGTGCCGATTCAAAATGGGATATTTTTGTTTATTTGTTCAATTGAATGTTGTGGAGAATTTTCTTTTTGCGTGCCGATTCAAAATGGGATATTTTTGTTTTAACCTGGCAATTGTTCCGCACACGGTTCAACTAAATGAGTGTGTGCGATCCACATCGGAACGCATACGTCAATCATAGCGGAACCGTCAGTGATACACAGCAGATCGCAAACGATTTGCAGCGCTACTACGTGTGCGTAGGGTCTCCGGAACTGTTTGTGATATCGTGTTATCGCACACGAGAACTGGGAGTAAACCGTGCCCAATGCAAAATACAATCCCAGTCGTAATTTTTTCAGGAAACGTGTGGGATCCCAAACGAAAAGCACACGTCACTCCTGCGGCAACCGTCGGTGATACCCAACAAATCACAAACGCTCTGCAGCACTTGTATGTGTGCGAAGGGGCTCCTGAACCGTTTATGATAGAACATTATCGCAGACGGTAATTGTTGGCAAACATGTGCGATGGAGTCTAGCATGGCAGACGGGTTACGCAGAAAACTCGTGTGCGATGGGGCACAAATCGCACACAGTTTATATGTTGGCCCGTGTGCCTTACATACTGTTTCCCAAATGGTTCGTTATGACAGACTGTATGGTTTCACTGCATCATTAGAAACGCTTAATCACCGATACCACATGTGCGAAAGAATTTAGTGTGTGCTGCATCGCACACGATTACAGTTTGGAAGGCTTCTGGATCACTGCTCCATATCCCCGACGGTTTCTGGGTCATGTGGGAAGGACACCCTATCGCACACACTCACTTGGCGACGGTCCCAAATGCCGTCGTGGAAAGGGATTAAAAACCGTTTGTATAGCACCGCAAAAAGTGACATGCTTATGAGAAACATTTTTGTCATGACTTGTACAATCATCATTAGCATTTTGGATATTCAAAGAATTCACACTAACAACATTGCAATCATGCTCATAATTCAAATATTTTGTGCCAATCATTTTGTTGACTTCTTCTTGTAACAATTGGGCACAATTTTCCGAACCATCATTTTCAAGAAAGATATTATAAAGATGATCAATAATATGATGCAACCTCAATTCCATTTTTTTGTAGTTTGCTTTTATAAACCAAACTAGTGATAAAACAAGAAACTAAAAGATCCGATTGCAAGATCTAAAGGTATACCTTCAACCACTCACCTCCCCGGCAACAGCGCCAGAAAAGAGACTGATGTCTACTACGCAACTTTATTCTTGTAGACACGTGTTGGGCCTCCAAGAGCAGAGTTTTGTAGGACAGTAGCAATTTTCCCTCAAGTGGATGACCTAAGGTTTATCAATCTGTGAGAGGTGTAGGATGAAGATGGTCTCCCTCAAACGACCCTGCAACCAAATACAAGAAATCTCTTGTGTCCCCAACACACCCAATACAATGGCAAATTGTATAGGTGCACTAGTTTGGCGAAGAGATGGTGATAAAAGTGTAATACGGATGGTAGAAATATATTTTTATAATCTGAATAAATAAAAACAACAAGGTAGCAAATAGTAAACGGGCACAAAAACAGTATTGCAATGCTCAAAAACAAGGCCTAGGGTTCGTACGTTCGCTAGTGCAACCCCTCAACAATGCTAACATAGTTGGATCATATGATTATCCCTCAAAGTGCAACAAAGAATCACTCCCGAGTTCCTATTAGCGGAGAACAAAAGATATAATTTGTTTGTAGGGCACGAAACCACCTCAAAGCTATTCTTTCCGTTCAATCTATTCAAGAGTTCGTACTAGAATAACACAAAGCAATTCTTTCCGTTCGATCTATCCTAGAGTTCATACTAGAATAACACCAAAGAAAATTCATATTCATAATACTCAATCCACACAAAGAACTACAAAGAGACCCCAAAGTTTCCGTCGGAGAAAAGATAATAAAAACGTGCATCAACCCCTATGCATAGATTACCCCAATATCACCGCGGGAATCCGCGAGTTGAATGCCATAACACATATCAAGTGAATCAATATGATACCCCAATTGTCACCTCAAGTATTCATACCGCAAGACATACATCATGTGTTCTATTCTCTGAATATTCAATCTGACAAGACAAAACTTCTAAGGGTAAAGACTCAATTCATCACAACAAGAGTATAGAGGGGAGAAACATCATATGATCTGACTATATTAACAAAGCCCATGATCTAGATCACGAGAGAGAGGGATTAAACACATAGCTACTGGTACAAACCCTCGGCCCTGAGGGTGGAATACTTCCTCCTCATCGTGGTGGCTGCCGGGATGATGAAGATGGCCACCGGTGATGATTCCCCCCTCTGGTAGGGTGCCGGAATGGGGTCTAGATTGGTTTTCGGTGGCTACAGAGCCTTGTGGCGGCGGAACTTCTGATCTAGGGTAACCCCGATGGGTTTCGGAATATTTGGGAATTTATAGTGCAAAGAGGGGGTGCGGGAGGCCACCGAGGTGGGTACAACCCACCTGGGCACGCCAGGGTGGGTTGTGCCCCCCTCGGGGCACCCCCAGGTGCTGCTCTGGCCCAATGGGTGTCTTCTGGTCAATAAAAAATCTCCGTGGAGTTTCGTTGCATTTGGACTCCGTTTGGTATTGATTTCCTGCGATGTAGAAAACAAGCAAAAAACAACAACTGGCACTGGGCATTGGGTCAATAGGTTAGTTCCAACAACGATATAAAGTTGCTATAAAATGGTTGTAAAACATCCAAGAATGAGAAAATAACAGGATGAATACTTCATAAATTATAGATACGTTGGAGACGTATCAATGCCATGGGATAACAAGCAAACACCCTCCGTCCAGGTGCTCTAATTAACCCATTAATGGAGAAGTTGTGAGCGGGGTGGGCGGCGGCTGGTGCATGGAGGTCAAAGAGCTCGCTTCCCGGTGAGCATGGGAGACCTGGCTACTCGCACGTGTCCCGTCGAGCCTGCGAGGTGGACAAGATGCACGCGTCCCGTCGAGCCTGCGCGGCAGACTGCTCGCACGCGTCCCCCGTCGAGCCTGCACGGCGGACTTCTCGTGCTCGTCCCGTCTAGTCAAACAGCTGCACGCATGCCACCAAGTATGGTTAAATTTTGACACGGTTCATATAATACAACCGTTTGCGATATTAACGTGTCAGCTATTTGTTTCAAAAAGGACCTCATTGGCAATTAATGTGTGCGCCTTTTCTCAAACTGGACGATTTTTTTAGCACAACATATATGTGCCATGTCATGAAACCATGCCAAGTTTCATGTTTTTTTGGGTGAGTTTTTGATTTACTGGGATTTAAAAACCGAGATTCTCAATGTTTCAGGACGACGAGAAGTTTGTAATTCATTCCCATTCCTTAAATCATACCTAAACATGCACCCAATGACACATGTATGATTTCCCACCCATTTTGCTTCACGGGAGCATGTGCTTGTAGTTTAAATTTGAACTATGCACTACATTAAATGCCTAGAAAACTTAATTAATATATACAATGGCCAAACGAACCCTGAACAGTTTCAAATTTTAGCACGACACTCCTGTTATTCTATGTTGCCTGTAGAAAACAAAGTTCAAGGCGAGAAGAGGCAGCGATTATCGTTTCGCCCACAAGAGGGGCATGTTTCCCTATTGGAACCATGAGGGTTGCGACATGCTCCGGTTTGTAAGAGGCTTGTAATATAGCTTCGCCCAAATTGGACAATTATATGTACCATGTAGTGACACCATGCCAAGTTTCATGATTTCCTGGTGAGTTTTCGATTTACAAAGATTTAAAAACCGAGATTCTCAATGTTTGTGGCCAAGCCAGGACGGCGAGACGGTTGAATTCATTCCCATTTGTTCCATGGGACCTAAACATGCACCCCAAGGAAACATGTAAGTTTTTTCTAGCCATTTTGGTGCACTGCAGCATGTATTTGTAATTCGGATTTGAATTATGGACATTAAATGCCTAGAAAACACAATTAATGAATAAAAAAGGTCAAACGAACCCTGAATAATTTCAAAGTTCGGCGTGAATCTCCCGTTGTTTCGTGTTGCATGTAGAAGAAAATACGAGGCTAGAAGAGGGAGCGATTATCGTTTGGCCCACAACGGGACACGTTTCCCTATCGAAACCACAAGGGTTCTTGCGACAGAGTTCGGTTTCTAAGAGGTTTGTAATAAAGCTTTGCCCAAATTGGCAATGTTTTTACCACAACATATATGTGCCATGACGTGACACCATGCCACCTTTGATGACTTTCTGGTGAGTTTTGGATTTATGGGGATTTAAAAACCGAGATTCGAAATGTTTGAGGATGAGCCAGGACGCCTGTATGGTTGTAATTCGTTCGCATTCCTGGCATGGGACCTAAACATGCACCCAAGGACACATGTATAATTTTTATATCCATTTTGGTGAACTGGAGCATGTATTGTAGTTCAGATTTGAATTATGGATATTAAATGCCTAGGAAAGTCAATTAGTGTATAAAAAGGCCAAACGAACCTTGAATAAGTTTAAATTTCAGCACGGATATCACGTCGTTCCATGTTGCCCGTAGAAGAAAATACAAGGCGAAAAGAGGCGGTGGTTACGTTTCTCCCACAAGGGAACACGTTTCCCTATCGGAACCACGAGGCTTCTTTGAGAGAAGCTCCGGTTTGTAAGAGGTTTGTAATAAAGCTTGGCCCAAATTGGCAATGACGTGACGTGACACAATGCCACCTTTGATGACTTTCTTGTGAGTTTTGGATTTACGGGGATTTAAAAACCGAGATTCCAAATGTTTGAGGACGAGCCAGGACGCCTGTATGGTTGTAATTTGTTCCCATTCCTGGCATGGGAGCTAAACATGCACCCAAGGACACATGCATAAATTTTCTAGCCATTTTGGTGAACTGGAGCATGTATTTGAAGTTCAGATTTGAATTATGGACATTAAATGCCTAGGAAACTCAATTAGTGTATAAAAAGGCCAAACAAACCCTGAATAAGTTTAAATTTCAGCACGAATATCCTGTCGTTCCATGTTGCCCGTAGAAGAAAGTACAAGGCGAAAAGAGGCAGTGATTACGTTTCGCCCACAAGGGGGACACGTTTCCCTATCGGAACCACGGGGCTTCTTTGAGACAAGCTCTGATTTGTATGTGGCTTGTAATAAAACTTGCGCCAAAATGGACGAAAAAATCCTCGACATATATGTGCCATGTCGTGACACCATGCCAGGTTTCATGATTTTCGGGTGAGTTTTGGATTTACGGGGACTGAAAAACCGAGATTCTTCTCACGAAATTTTTTCAAATAGCACACGGTTCACTCACGAAAGCCGTGTGCCTACCAAACCATGGCCAGTGCCCCCTTCCCCCTGCTGCGTGCGCGATCTGAGTCGTGTGTTCTGATTGGCCAGAACCCAAACCCCAAGGATCATACATGTGCACCGTCGGATGCTCCCAGATCGAACGGCAACCCTCAGCCCTTTCGACAGCACATGGAGTACATGGGTAAGCACTATGTGCATGCCTCGTGCTAGCTCACGCTTCCTTCTCTACTACGATTTCTAAACATGCCTCGTGCTAGCTCACGCTTCCTTCTCTACTACGATTTCTAAACAGGCTACCGTTTCCCGCCACTCCTCTCATCGGTTTCCCGCCTATTCTCCAATCATTTTCCTGCTACCAGTGTCAGTGCTCATTGAAGGCTAGCAGCGACACAACGGCCATGTAAATATCGCACACAGTTTCTGAAAGGACAAATGTGTGTGATAGGAGGGAGTAGTGATACGTCTCCAACGTATCTATAATTTATGAAGTATTCATGCCATGCTTACAATAGTTTTATATGGTTTTGGTATGATTTGCATGGAACTAACCCGGACTGATGCTGTTTTCAGCAGAACTACCATCGTGTTAACGTTGGTTTGCCACATGAGTCCACTATACCTACCTATATGCGGTATTATTTTTCCGTTCTAAGCAAATTTGTATGTGCCATCTCTAATTTTCAAAATAAATTTCTCTTTTGTGTGCTCGTACCGCTCGCGAGGCGGTGAGGGGTGGCCAATATTTTCCATGCTAGATGTGTTATTCTCATGATGAGTGTTTATTCACTTGTCATTGCACGAGAGTAAGGCAAAGGTATTAGGGATGCCCAGTCCCGAAATGAAAAACAAATTTACTTTATGTTGTCAAATAATAAATTCCTTGGAAAGTGTTGGTATGGAGGGCACCCGTGGATACGGTTAGCCATGGAAAGTGAAACTATGGTGGAAAAAGCAATAATTTTATTTTCTTTTTGGGAACCGCCTATGATATATCTAGCATGGAAAGTGTTGGGAGCTCTAAGTCATTTTTGTTGGTGGGAAAAGTATGCCTCTCAAAAAAAATTTATCACTCAATTTTCGCTTGGAGCTCTGGCACCTCTACGAATCCCTACTTCCCTCTGCGAAGGGCCTTTCTTTTACTTTATGCAATTTTTATTTTTCATTTGAATCTCCATCTTCTCTTATAAAGCACCAACTAGGAGGCACTATGATCGTACTTGATCATTGGGTGTAGCTAATATGCGAGTGTGTTTCATGAATGGATCAATGATTGAGCATGATGGGCCAAGGATAAATTATTTTAGCGTTGATATTTTGAAAGACATGGTTGCTTGTTGGTATGCTTGAGTATTGAAATCCTCATGCCAAAACTAGACTATTGGTTTGAACCATATAAAAGTCCAAATGTCCACGCTAGAAAAGAAAAGAGTTTATGATGAATATGATAGGTAGCATTCCACAACAAAAATTGCATTTGCAATTGCTACTTTATCATGATAAGTTTTATGAGAAAGAGTTGTTGTTCTTATGCTAGGAAAAGTTATTGAAATTATCATCGATCAAACTTATGCACTTTGCTAGCATTCACACTTCATAAATTATTTCTTTTATCATTTACCTACTCGGGGACAAGTAGGAATTAAGCTTGGGGATGCTGATACGTCTCCAACATATATATAATTTATGAAGTATTCATGCCATGTTTACAACAATTTTATATGGTTTTGGTATGATTTGCATGTAACTAACCCGGTCTGACGCTGTTTTCAGCAGAACTAACGTGTTGTTGTTTTTTGTGCAGAAATGAAAGCTCTCCAAATGAGCTAAAACTTTTTGACGATTTTTTTGGAACAAAAGAGATCCCCGAAGCTTCATGGGAGGGCCAGAAGAGCCACGAGGAGGGCACAACCCAGCAGGGCACGCCTGGTGGGCCTGGCTTGCCCCGGTGGGTTGTGCTCACCTCGAGGCCCATCTTAGCGTGAAACCGATGCCAAAAAATCCTATAACTAGAGAAACCATCAGGGGTAGCCCTAGATCAGAAGTTCCGCCGCCGCAAGGCTCTGTAGCCACCGAAAACCAATCTAGACCCGTTTCGGCACTCTGCCGGAGGGGGGAAACATCTCCGGTGGCCATCTTCATCATCCCGGCGGCCACCACGATGAGGAGGGAGTAGTCCACCCTCGGGGTTGTGGGTTTGTACTAGTAGCTATGTCTTTAATCTCTCTCTCTATCTCGTGTTCTTGAGATGTCACGATCTTGATGTATCGCAAGCTTTGTTAATATAGTCGGATCATATGGTGTTTTCCTTTCTCTATCTTTTTGTGATGAATTGAGTTTTCCCTTTGAGATTCCGTTGTTATCGGATTGAATACTCTTATGGATTTGAGAGCACTAGATATATGTCTTGCAATTGAATACTCGTGGTGAAAATGGGGTATCGGATTGCTTCACCTGATATATGTTTTGGCACTCAACTCGCGGATTCCCGAGGTGACATTGGGGTAATCTATGCATAGGGGTTGATGCACGTTCTTGTCTTTGTTTCTCCGGTAGAAATCTTGGGGCACTCTTTGAAGTACTTTGTGTTGGATTAAATATTATGAATCTGAATTTGCTTTGGTGTTATTTTAGTACGAACTCTTGGTTAGATCGATTGGAAAGAATAGCCTCGTGTTATTTTAGTATGAACTCTAGGATAGATTGATCAGAAAGAATAGCTTTGAGGTGGTTTCGTACCCTACAAACAATTCCATCTTATGTTCTCTGCTAGATAGGAACTTTGGAGTGATTCTTCGTTGCACGTTGGGGGATGGTTATATGATCCAATTATATTAGCATTGTTGAGAGGTTGCACTAGTGAAAGTACGGATCCTAGGCCTTGTTTTCAAGCATTGCAATACCGTTTTTGTGCCCGTTAACTATTTGCAACCTTGCTGTTTTTATTTATTCAGATTATAAAAGTATATTTCTACCATCCATATTACACTTTTATCACCATCTCTTTGCCAAACTAGTGCACCTATACAATTTGCCATTGTATTGGGTGTGTTGGGGACACAAGAGATTTCTTGTATTTGGTTGCAGGGTCGTTTGAGAGAGACCATCTTCATCCTACACCTCTCACGAATTGATCAACCTTAGGTCATCCACTTGAGGGGAAATTGCTAGTGTCCTACAAAACTCTGCGCTTGGAGGCCCAACACGTGTCTACAAGAATAAAGTTGCATAGTAGACATCAAGTAGGTCCCATAGGGTGACCAGCGTGAAATGCCTTAATGGCAAGGAGGCAATTCCTATCAGCAAGGGTGGCTTCCCATCCGCTAGCCTAGTCGAATAGAACGCAGAAGTTAAGCGTGCTCGGGCTGGAGTAGTCCATGGATGGGTGACCCGGTGGGAAGTTGCAAATCTCAAGCTTCATTTAAATGCCATGACACGGTCATTATAGAGATATAATATATCTCTATAGTGACCTATCATGGCAATTATATAAACCTTGGGATCCTTGTTTTACTAATTTGTAGACTATGTTTTATTGGTTATTTCACTAGTACGCGTCGGTGCTATACAAACGGTTTTTAACCCCTTTCCGCGACGGCGTTTGGAACCGTCGCCTAGTGAGTGACGGCGATAGGGGGTCCTTCCCACACGACCAGAAACCATCGGGGATATGCCCTCCTGGCACACACGCTCGGCAAAATGAGGTCGTGTGCGACCGGCGAGCGCTGAAATATGGAAATACATACAGTAGAGCTAAAAATACAATCGCTCCAAGGAAAACGTTTCCATTCACAGGTACATCACACACAATTTTTCCCGTTAAATCGTTTGCGTTATTGAATGCATCACACACGGTCCGTAGAAGAAACTGTGTGGCAAAGGTTGTCCATCACACACAATTTTTATGTGGTAAACGTTTGCGCAAGGTGGTCTAGCGCAAACAGTTTTCAAGAGAAAGTCGTGTGTGATTGTTCATTGATCCAACATGGTTTATTCCTAGAAACTGTGTGCGTTGCCTAAGGTCATCGCCCACTGTGATTTTTCAATAACCGTTTGCAATAGCAAAATGCAATTAGCAGGCTAATTGCCCTATTATTAACAATCCATTTATTAATCTAATTGACATTCATATTAAGCACATAATATATTTCATTTCCATATTATGGAAGTAGAATTTCATAATTGAAATACATCAGAGTACAACATGATATAGCTTCAGCACTCTGCTACCCCATTACACAACTGCACCTGCACCAAGTTTCACATGCAACATGTAGAACCTTTCAAAATTAGCATCATAGACGGTACATAGACAGATGCATCTCATCTGGAAAACTTCTGAAGCGGAAGGCGAATATTGATCCTTCATTCATGTTGAAGGTCTTTGCAATGTTAGGCCAGTGCCTGTGAATGATTGACCGTCTGTCCTTCGTCCTCTTCAGAAACACTTCAATATTGAACCATGGGTGTTTTATGAAAACCTTCCTCGCCTCCTGACCATAGAGGAGGTTTGAGAGGTAATCATCAGCGAACTGCTTTGGAAAGGCCTGAAAACAAGGATGTGCATAAATATCTTCTCTATATTGGAAATGGGGCAAAGGAATAAAAAAAGGCAAGGTATAATAGTTAGTACCATCTTGTAGTGAACTGATGTCTTCTTCATTGTGGAGACAAAGATCTTGTTGTTTTTTGTCGCTAATTTCTTTATCCTAACAATCTTTCTGAGTTTCTTGACTTGATTGATATACATGGACAACTCATTTCCCCATATGCAAAAAGGGTTGAACAGTGGGTCAAAACCTCTGACAGCAGGACCTACATGTGCAAGACTGATACGTCTCCGTCGTATCTATAATTTTTGATTGTTCTATGCCAATATTCTACAACTTTTACATACTTTTGGAAACTTTTTATACTATTTTTGGGACTAACATATTGATCCAGTGCCCAGTGCCAGTTCCTGTTTGTTGCATGTTTTTTGTTTCACAGAAAATCCTTATCAAACGGAGTCCAAACGGAATAAAAACTGACAGATTTTTTTCGAATATATCTAATTTTTGGGAAGTGGAATCATCGTGAGACGATGCCCGAGGGGGCCACGAGGCAGGGGCACGCCCCAGGGGGCAGGCGTGCCCCTGACCCTCGTGGACACCCCGTCAGATGGTTGTTGCCCTTCTTTCGCTGCAAGAAAGCTAATATCCGGATAAAATCGTGTTCAAATTTCAATCCAATCGGAGTTACGGATCTCCGGTTATAAAAGAAATGGTGAAAGGGTAGAATCCAAAAGGCAGAAACAGAGAGAGACAGAGAGACAGATCCAATCTCGGAGGGGCTCTCGCCCCTCCCATGCCATGGAGACCAAGGACCAGAGGGAGAACCCTTCTCCCACCTAGGGAGAAGGCCAAGGAAGAAGGAGAAGAAGGGGGGCTCTCTCCCCCTCGCTTCCGGTGGCGCCGGAACGCCGCCGGGGCCATCATCATCACCTCGATCTACACCAACACCTCCGTCATCTTCACCAACATCTTCATCACCTTCCCCCATCTATCTACAGCAGTCCACTCTCCCGCAACGCACTGTACCCTCTACTTGAACATGGTGCTTTATGCTTCATATTATTATCCAATGATGTGTTGCTATCCTATGATGTCTGAGTAGATTTTCGTTGTCCTATCGGTAATTGGTGAATTGCTATGATTGGTTTAATTTGCTTGTGGTTATGTTGCTGTCCTTTGGTGCCCATCATATGAGCGCGCGCGTGGATCACACCATAGGGTTAGTTGTATGTTGATAGGACTGTATTGGAGGGCAAGAGTGACAGAAGCTTCAACCTAGCATAGAAATTGATGCATACGGGATTGAAGGGGGACCAATATATCTTAATGCTATGGTTGGGTTTTACCTTAATGAACGTTAGTAGTTGCGGATGCTTGCTAATAGTTCCAATCATAAGTGCATTGAATTCCAAGTCAGGGATGACATGCTAGCAGTGGCCTCTCCCACATAAAACTTGCTATCGGTCTAGTAAAGTAGTCAATTGCTTAGGGACAATTTCGCAACTCCTACCACCAGTTTTCCACACTCGCTATACTAACTTTATTGCTTCTTTATCTAAACAACCCCTACTTTTTATTTACGCACTCTTTATTATCTTGGTAACCTATCCAAAACACCTACAAAGTACTTCTAGTTTCACAGTTGTTTCCCGTAAAGCGAACGTTAAGCGTGCGTAGAGTTGTATCGGTGGTCGATAGAACTTGAGGGAATATTTGTTCTGCCTTTAGCTCCTCGTTGGGTTCAACACTCTTACTTATCGAAAGAGGCTACAATTGATCCCCAATACTTGTGGGTTATCAAGACCTTTTTCTGGCGTCGTTGCCGGGGAGCCATAGTGTGGGGTGAATATTCTCGTGTGTGCTTGTTTGCTTTATCACTAAGTAGTTTTTATTTGTTGTTCTAAGTTGTTCTCTATCTTAAGTTATGGATGGAACATGAAATACCAAAAAAATTAGGTGTACTTGCTACACATGGAGATGGGGAACCTCCTAAAACCCTTGATGCTGGTTATGTGAAAAATATTATGTACTACTTTGATAATCTTGAGAAAACCCCATTCAATTATGTCATGGGAGACACGTTGGATCAACGTGAATACTTTGGGGATTATCGCTTGACTCAAAAAGGGAAACTATTATGGGATCTAATTCATATGTTGCATTGGTATGCTCGGGAACTATGCTTGAGATATGATTATACTTGTTGCTCTAGGATGAAGGTTCCACACCTTCCCTTTTCATGCAAATTTAATGATGATAAAACCTTGGCTTCTTATGCTAATGGTATATGTGATTACTATGATGTGGAACAAATAGAAGAATTCGTTGCTTTTATGGGTGCTTATGAAATTGAATCTTTGTTTAAAGAGTTTGAAGATTTTGATGATTCAGTTTATAGACCTGAAAATTTTGCTATACTTAAATATTGCTATGAGAATTATGAATTCAATTCTGATATCGATGATTTTATTGAGAGAGTCTCCGCTGTCCAAGAAGAGACTAATATTTTGCAGGAGTCTATGGAAGAAGAAATTGATGAAACTGTGAGCTCATTGGATGAAAAAGATGATGAGGAGAGCGAAGAACAAAAGGAGGAAGATCAGATTGATCACCCATGCCCACCTTCTAATGAGAGTAACTCTTCAACTCATACATTGTTTAATTTCCCTTCGTGCTTACCGAAGGATGAATGCTATGATGATTGTTATGATCCCGTTGATTCTTTTGAAATATCCCTTTTTGATGATGCTTGCTATGCTTGTGGCCAAGATGCCAATATGAATTATGCTTCTGGAGATGAACTTGCTATAGTTCCTTATGTTAAACATGAAATTGTTGCTATTGCACCCACACATGATAGTCCTATTATATTTTTGAATTCTCCCGACTACACTATATCGGAGAAGTTTGCCCTTATTAAGGATTATATTGATGGGTTGCCTTTTACCGTTGCACATGATGATTCTGATGAATATAATATGCATGTGCTTGCTGCTCCTACTTGAAATTATTATGAGAGAGGAACTATATCTCCACCCCTCTATGTTTCCCACATGATAAAATTGCAAGAAACTGTTTATACTATGCATTGGCCTTTGCTATGTGTGCATGAATTGTTCTTCTATGACATGCCGATGCATAGGAAGAGAGTTAGACTTCGTCATTACATGATATATGTTACTTTTTTCTCACTACTAAATTACAAATCATTGTTAATTAAAATTGTCTTTGATATACCTTGGGATCCGGGTGGGTCCATTACTTGAGCACTATATCCCTAGCTTAATGGCTTTAAAGAAAGCGCTGCCAGGGAGACAACCTGGAAGTTTTAGAGAGTCATTTGTTTCTGTTGTGTGCTTTTATAAAGTTTAAAAATAAAAATAATGTGCCGAGGTTTGCCTTTAGGATGTTTTAGACTACTTGTTGGTTTGTGCGGTGCAGGACAGAAACTTTGGCTGTAGTGCGCGATTTTACATTTTTTACTGGACATCAAATGGTACTGAAACTTTTTGCAATGTCTTTATATACAAATTTTTTATTTTTCCTAATTTTGGAATAATTTTTGGAGTACCAGAGGTATGGTGAATTTTCAGATTACTACAGACTGTCCTGTTTAAGACAGATTCTGTTTTTGATGCATAGTTTGCTTGTTTTGATGAAACAATCGATTTATATCAGTGGATTAAGCCATGGAAAAGGTATATTACAGTAGCTACAATGCAAAAACAAAATATGAATTGGTTTGCAACAGTACTTAGAGTAGTAATTTGCTTTATTATACTAACGGATCTTACCGAGCTTTCTGTTGAGTTTTGTGTGGATGAAGTGTTCGAAGATCGAGGAGGTCCCGATGTGAGGAGAAGGAGGATAGGCAAGAGCTCAAGATTGGGGATTCCCAAGGCACCCCAAGTAAATATTAAAGGAGACTCAAGCGTCTAAGCTTGGGGATGCCCCGGAAGGCATCCCATCTTTCTTCAACAAGTATCAGTATGTTTTCGGATTCGTTTCGTTCATGCGATATGTGCAAATCTTGGAGCGTCTTTTGCATTTAGTTTTCACTTTTATTTTATGCACCATGCTGGTATGATATAGTCCATGGTTGATTTATAGAATGCTCTTTGCACTTCACTTATATCTTTTGAGTATGGCTTTATAGAATCCTTCATGTGCTTCACTTATATCATTTGAAGTTTGGATTGCCTGTTTCTCTTCACATAGAAAACCGCCATTTCTAGAATGCTCTTTTGCTTCACTTATATTTGTTAGAGCGTGGGCATATCTTTTGTAGAAAAAATTAAACTCTCTTGCTTCACTTATATCTATTCAGAGAGATGACAGGAACTGGTCATTCACATGGTTAGTCATAAAATCCTACATAAAACTTGTAGATCATTGAATATGATATGTTTGATTCCTTGCAATAGTTTTGCGATATAAAGATGGTGATATTAGATTCATGCTAGTGGGGAGTTGTGGATTGTAGAAATACTTGTGTTGAAGTTTGTGATTCCTGTAGCATGCACGTATGGTGAACTGTTATGTAACGAAGTTGGAGCATGAGGTATTTATTGATTGTCTTCCTTATGAGTGGCGGTCGGGGACGAGCGATGGTCTTTTCCTACCAATCTATCCCCCTAGGAGCATGCGCGTAGTACTTTGTTTTGATGACTAATAGATTTTTGCGATAAGTATGTGAGTTCTTTATGACTAATGTTGAGTCCATGGATTATACGCACTCTCACCCTTCCATCATTGCTAGCCTTTTCGGTACTGTGCATTCCCCTTTCTCACCTCGAGAGTTGGTGCAAACTTCACCGGTGCGTCCAAAACCCGTGATACGATACGCTCTATCACACATAAGCCTCCTTATATCTTCCTCAAAACAGCCACCATATCTACCTATTAGGGCATTTCCATAGTCATTCCGAGATATATTGCCATGCAACTTCCATCATCAAATACATGACTTGAGCATTCATTGTCATATTGCTTTGCATGATCGTAAGATAGCTAGCATCATATTTTCATGGCTTGTCTATTTTTTGATATCTTTACTACGCTAGATCATTGCACATCCTGGTACACTGCCAGAGGCATTCATATAGAGTCATACTTTGTTCTAGACATCGAGTTGTAATATTGATTTGTAAGTAAATAAAAGTGTGATGATCATCATTATTAGATCATTGTCCCATGTGAGGTTATAAAAATAAAAGTGGCCAAAGAAGCCCAAAAAAAGAGGCCAAATAAGCCTAAAAAAAGAAAAAAAGAGAGAGAAAAAAAAATGAGAGAAAAGAGAGAAGGGACAATGTTACTATCCTTTTACCACACTTGTGGTTCAGAGTAGCACCATGTTCTTCATATAGAGAGTCTCTTGAGTTATCACTTTCATATACTAGTGGGAATTTTCATTATAGAACTTGGCTTGTATATTCCAACGATGGGCTTCCTCAAATGCCCTAGGTCTTCATGAGCAAGCAAGTTGGATGCACACCCACTTAGTTTCAGTTTGAGCTTTCATACACTTATAGCTCTAGTGCATCCGTTGCATGGAAATCCCTACTCCTCACATTGACATCAATTGATGGGCATCTCCATAGCCCGTTGATTAGCTGCGTCGATGTGAGACTTTCTCCCTTTTTTGTCTTCTCCACACAACCTCCATCATTATATTCTATTCCACCTATAGTGCTATGTCCATGGCTCACGCTCATGTATTGCGTGAAAGTTGAAAAGGTTTGAGAACGTCAAAAGTATGAAACAATTTCTTGGATTGTCATCGGGGTTGTGCATGATTTAAATGCTCTGTGTGGTGAAGATGGAGCATAGCCAGACTATATGATTTTGTAGGGATAACTTTCTTTGGCCATGTTATTTTGAGAAGACATGATTGCTTTATTAGTATGCTTGAAGTATTATTGTCTTAATGTCAAATGATAGACTATTGCTTTGAATCACTCGTGTCTTAATATTCATGCCATGATTAGATTACATGATCAAGATTATGCTAGGTAGCATTCCACATCAAAAATTATTTTTTTACCATTTACCTACTCGAGGACGAGCAGGAATTAAGCTTGGGGATGCTGATACGTCACCGTCGTATCTATAATTTTTGATTGTTCCATGCCAATATTCTACAACTTTTACATACTTTTGGCAACTTTCTAAACTATTTTTGGGACTAACATATTGATCCAGTGCCCAGTGCCAGTTCCTGTTTGTTGCATGTTTTTTGTTTGCAGAAAATCCATATTAAACGGTGTCCAAACGGAATAAAAACTGACGGAGATTTTTTTCCGAATATATCTGATTTTTGGGAAGTGGAATCATCGCGAGACGATGCCCGAGGGGGCCACGAGACAGGGGGCGCGCCCCATGGGGGCAGACGCGTACCTGACCCTCGTGGACACCCCGTAACGTGGTTGTTGCCCTTCTTTCGCCGCAAGAAAGCTAATATCCGGATAAAAATCGTGTTCAAGTTTCAATCCAATCGGAGTTACGGATCTCCGGTTATAAAAGAAACGGTGAATGGGTAGAATCCAAAAGGCACAAACAGAGAGAGACAGAGAGACAGATCCAATCTCGGAGGGGCTCTCGCCCCTCCCACGCCATGGAGACCAAGGACCAGAGGGAGAACCCTTCTCCCACCTAGGGAGAAGGCCAAGGAAGAAGGAGAAGAAGGGGGCTTCTCTCCCCCTCGCTTCCGGTGGCGCCGGAACGCCGCTGGGGCCATCATCATCACCGCGATCTACACCAACACCTCCGTCATCTTCACCAACATCTTCATCACCTTCCCCCATCTATCTACAGCGGTCCACTCTCCCGCAACCCTCTGTACCCTCTACTTGAACATGGTGCTTTATGCTTCATATTATTATCCAATGATGTGTTGCCATCCTATGATGTGTGAGTAGATTTTTGTTGTGCTATCAGTAATTGGTGAATTGCTATGATTGGTTTAATTTGCTTGTGGTTATGTTGTTGTCCTTTGGTGCCCATCATATGAGCGCACGCGTGGATCACACCATAGGGTTAGTTGTATGTTGATAGGACTATGTATTGGAGGGCAAGAGTGACAGAAGCTTCAACCTAGCGTTGAAATTGATGCATACGGGATTGAAGGGGGACCAATATATCTTAATGCTATGGTTGGGTTTTACCTTAATGAACGTTAGTAGTTGCGGATGCTTGCTAATAGTTCCAATCATAAGTGCATAGAATTCCAAGTCAGGGATGACATGCTAGAAGTGGTCTAGTAAAGTCGTCAATTGCTTAGGGACAATTTCGCAACTCCTGCCACCACTTTTCCACACTCGCTATACTAACTTTATTTCTTCTTTATCTAAACAGCCCCTACTTTTTATTTACGCGCTCTTTATTATCTTGCTAACCTATGCAAAACACCTACAAAGTACTTCTAGTTTCATAGTTGTTTCCGGTAAAGCGAATGTTAAGCGTGCGTAGAGTTGTATCGGTGGTCGATAGAACTTGAGGGAATATTTGTTCTCCCTTTAGCTCCTCGTTGGGCTCGACACTCTTACTTATCGAAAGAGGCTATAATTGATCCCCTATACTTGTGGGTTATCAAAGACCAAATTGTTAAAAACCTAAATATTAGAATGGTTCCTGCAATTGCACAATAATGTGCTATTAGACAATGGACCATGCACGTGCAGTTAACTAAACACCACAACAAATGAACCAAATGTTAACTGAGCACCACATGCACAATATAACATACTCCTAATAGAAGATCAGATAGTTAACCAAACCAAGCATGCTTAACAACTTGGAAATATAGCAATTGTATTTGTTTCTCATGTATTTAGTACGGCCAAATTCGATTTATTTCTCACATGGTATACAATAACAGAATGGAGCCACAACAATTGAACATCGCATTGCAGAATTGAAACATGTAGTTAAGTAAACACCACAACAAATGAACCCAATGTTAACTGAGCACCACATTGCACAATATAACATACTCCTAATAGAAGATCAGACAGTTAACCAAACCAAGCATGCTTAAAAACTTGGAAATATAGCAACTGTATTTGTTTCTCATGTATTTAGTACAGCCAAATTCGATTTATTTCTCACATGGTATACAATAACAGAATGCAGCCACAACAATTGAACATCGCATTGCAGAATTGAACCAAACAGTTAACTAAACACCACAACAAATGAACAAAATGTTAACTGAGCACCACATTGCACAATATAACATACTCCTAATAGAAGATTGGATAGTTAACCAAACCAAGCATGCTTGACAACTTGGAAAATTGCACCCTGAAGAATTGAACATCACATTTGCAGAATTGAACCAAAAAGTTAACTGAACACCACATTGCACGACATATAGAACATATACTCTAGAGCAGAAGATTGCATAGTAAAAGTAGATAGCACTATTCACTAGAATTTGTTAAGGAAAGGCAGTAGCTAGCAAACTGAACATGGTTCCTTATAGTGAGCTAATAGGACAAGCTACTCCTCATTGTCGGACATATCGATGACGATTGGCTCCTTGGACATGGAAGAGGGTGAGGCCTCCGGTTTGTGGGTGCCCTCGTCGTAGTGGTGAGTTGCCTGAGCCGCTCCGGGAACTAACCTGCTGGCTCTCAAGATGAGGTAAGCACGTGCACGCTGAGAAAACACCTCATAGTCTTCGTCTAAGGCCCGACGGTGGCCTCAAGAAAACGCCACAAATTGTCATTTAAAGCAGCCAACCGCGTAGCGGCGTCGGTGCGCGAGGCGTCGACGGTGGTCTCGACGGCGAGGTGCTCCTCCAAGATCTGGGGGTCGGCACGAATGGCAGCCATCGCGACCTCATCCGCGCGTGCGGCCGCGATTTGCTTCTCCACTGCCAAATGCTCCTTGAGATCCTAGCTATACTGCGTGCACCATGGCTTAGGGCGGCGCTTATTTGGTGGAGGGGTCGGTGATTTGGGTGGAAGGTGTCACGCTCACACCGGCGGTCGGGGCATGTGGGATGTGGAAGGCGGAGGAGGATAGGGGTCGGGTGTGGATTACCTGCCTGTATAGGTGAGGCCGAGCAGCGTGAAGGAGGGTCGCCGGCGAGGAGGCGGCGCTGCAAGCAAGGAGTGAAGGTTTGAACTTGGAAAGGAAGGCGGAAACAGGGGAAATGTGGCTTTTGGTAAGGGGGAGGGGGTGGGGAGGTAGATATTTCCGCGGAAGCCGAAAACTTGGAATCGCTACATCCAAAAAACTGGCGCGCAAAGTGTCATCAGACACGGTCCCTTATTCAGAGCGGGTTGTGGACTGTAGCCGTCGCACCTTCTCGCGTAAGCCGTATGCATACTATAATCCTACGGTGCTCCAACATATTTTGTGATGCGTCTCACACGTTTGGTGATAATAAACTGTGTGGGATCTACTTGATTTTTTGTCTTGATTTGTATCACATATTGGGTTCACAGCGGCCATGGACGGTGTTTGAATTGCTAGACCTTTTATCTGCAGCGAACATGCAACTATATGTGTCGTAAAAAATGGAATTATTCAGGGTTCGTTTGGAAATTTTATACATTAAATTGGTTTTCTAGCCATTTCAGGTGCACAATTCAAAATTAAAGCACATGCACATGGTCTGGTGCACCAACATGGGTTGTAAAATCATATATGTGTCCAAGGGTTTATGCTTATGTCCCATGCAAGAAATGGGGATGAATTTCGAACACCACGACACCGTGGCTCTCCGGCAAAGGTTGAGGTACTTTCTTTTGTAATTCTTGTAAATCCAAAATTGAACTACATGCACGTGCTCCGTCCATAAAAACGGGTTGCAAAATCAAATGTTTGTCCTTGGTTGCATGCTTAGGTTCCATGCAAGAAATGGGAACGAATGTCAAACACCCTGCCACGGTCACTCGGCCGCAAACATTGAGATACCTGGTTTTTAAATTCTAGTAAATCCAAAGCTCATCTCAAATTCATGAAACTTGACATGCTATCATGGAGCGGCATCAACATGTCGTGGTAATTTTTTTTATCCCATTTGGGGCAGGTTTGGGGATATGCTTCACACAAACCAGAGCTTCTCACAACAAGCCTGATGGTTTCGGTAGGGAATCTCCCACCTTTGGGGACGAAACGATATCCATTGCCTCTTATTGCTTTCAAAAAAAATTCTCGTGTCAACATAGAACAACACGAGTGTTGTCTCAATTTTTGGGATATTTCGGGGTTCGTTTGGACATTTTTATGCATTAATTGAGTTTTCAATGCATTTATGTGCATAATTCAAATTTGAACTACATGCACATGCTCTAATGCATATAAATTGGTTGAAAATTCAAATATGTGCCCTTGGTTTCATGCTTAGGTCCCATGCAAGAAATGGGAACGAATGTCAAACACCCTGCCACGGTCACTCGGCCGCAAACATTGAGATAACTGGTTTTTAAATTCTAGTAAATCCAAAGCTCGTCTGAAATTCATGAACTTTGGCATGCTATCATGGAGCCGCATCAACATGTCGTGGAAAGTTTTTTGTCCCATTTGGGGCAGGTTTCGGGATATGCTTCTCATAAACCAGAGCTTCTCACAACAAGCCTCATGGTTTCGGTAGGGAACGTCCCACCTTTGGGACGAAACGATATCCATTGCCTCTTATTGCTTCCAAAAAATTTCTCGTGTCAACATAGAACAACAGGAGTGTTGTGTCAATTTTTGGGATTTTTCGGGGTTCATTTGGACATTTTTATGCATTAATTGCGTTTTCAATGCATTTGTGTGCATAATTCAAATTTGAACTACATGCACATGCTCTAATGCATATAAATTGGTTGAAAATTCAAATCTGTGTCCTTGGTTGCATGCTTAGGTCCCATGAAAGAAATGGGAACGAATGTCAAACACCCTGCCACGGTCACTCGGCCGCAAACATTGAGGTACTTGGTTTTTAAATTCTAGTAAATCCAAAGCTCGTCTGAAATTCATGAAACTTGGCATGCTATCATGCAGCGGCATCAACATGCCGTGGTAAATTTTTTGTCCCATTTGGGGCAGGTTTGGGGATATGCTTCTCGCAAACCAGAGCGTCTCACAACAAGCCTGGTGGTTTCGGTAGGGAACGTCCCACCTTTGGGGACGAAACGATATCCATTGCCTCTTATTGCTTTCAAAAAATTTCTCGTGTCAACATAGAACAACAGGAGTGTTGTGTCATTTTTTGGGATTTTTCGGGGTTTGTTTGGACATTTTTATGCATTAATTGAGTTTTCAATGCATTTATGTGCATAATTCAAATTTGAACTACATGCACATGCTCTAATGCATATAAATCGGTTGAAAATTTAAATGTGTGCCCTTGGTTGCATGCTTAAGTCCCATGCAAGAAATGGGAACGAATGTCAAACACCCTACCACGGTCACTCGGCCACAAACATCGAGATACCTGGTTTTTAAATTCTAGTAATCCAAAGCTCGTCTGAAATTCATGAAACTTGGCATGCTATCATGGAGCGGCATCAACATGTCGTGGTAATTTTTTTGTCCCATTTGGGGCAGGTTTGGGGATATGCTTCTCACAAACCAGAGCTTCTCACAGCAAGCCTGATGGTTTCGGTAGGGAACGTCCCACCTTTGGAGACGAAACGATATCCATTGCCTCTTATTGCTTTCGCAAAATTTCTCGTGTCAACATAGAACAACAACAGTGTTGTGTCAATTTCTTGGATTTTTCGGGGTTCATTTGGACGTTTTTATGCAATAATTGAGTTTTCAATGCATTTATGTGCATAATTCAAATTTGAACCACATGCACATGCTCTAATGCATATAAATTGGTTGAAAAATCAAATTTGTGTCCTTGGGTGTATGCTTAGGTCCCATGCAAGAAATGGGAATGAATTTCAAACAGCAGGGCACCATTGATTGCCGGTAAAACATTGAGATACCTTGTTTTTAAATTCTAGTAAATCCAAAACTCGTCTGAAATTCATGAAACTTGGCATGCTATCATGGAATGGCACCCGGCATGCTGTGCTATTTTTCGTGTCCATTTTGAGAGAAGGCGCACTCGAATAACAGCCAACAACGGCATTTTGAAAAAATAGCTGCCACTTTAATATCTCAAACGTTTGTATAATTCAAATCGTGTGCATTCTGTTAACCATTCACGTGACGCCACATGTCTTCGTTTTAATGGCTATAGGAGGTACCATGCGGACAGTTGCATGACCTTGACTGAACGGGAGGCGTGCGAACGGAGTCCGGTGCGTAGGCTGACCGAGAGGCGTGCAAGCTGTCCTCCAATGCGCAGGCTCACCGGGAAGCGTGCGAGTTGTACGCTGTGTAGGCTTACTTGGAAGCGAGCCATTTGACTTCCATGGCCGCCCTCCTTCCTCTCTATTAATGGGGCTCGAGCCGCTGTTTAATATGGGCGACCTTACTGTTCGCCTCCCATTCCCCTCCCTCCCGCAGACCTCCACCAACGCCATGGCGCAGAATGATCATCTGCCACTAGTCTTCAAGTTTGGTGAAGTCGACTCCGAGCCGGAGGAGATAGAAAATAAGAAGGAATAGGGCCTCATAGACATGGCCCAGAATGAGCTGGCCGCGGTGGTTGCTGCCCCCGCTCCCGTCCCAGCTCCCATCCCCGCGCTCGCGCCAGCGACCATCCCCGTAGCATTGACGGGCTGGTCGCCGAGCACTATCGCAGAGCTTGAAGCCGCGGGCGTCAGCGAGGTCTCCGCAGACCCGCGCGAGCTCTTGTACATGCCAGCGCCAGTGTCCGTGCCCGTGCGCGCCCCTCCACCCACCGTGGTGCTGGCCCCCATGCGTTTGGATGCACCCGCCGCGCCCGTGCCCCTGCCCGTGCGCGCCCCTCCACCCACCGTCGCGCCGGTCGCCGTGCGTTTGGCTGCACCCGCCACGCTCGTGCCCATGCGCGCACCCCCCTCAGTGGCATGGGACGCTGCCGTCGACCGTTACCTCGCAGCGGCGCCAGTTGCCGTCCTCCCACGCCCCGCCCGTCGATCGCATGACGAGAAGATGTTTGATTTACAAGTGAAGCACATTTTGTGCTGCCTTGAAGACTTCAACAACGGCGTCCCGGAGGACGACAACGACAACGACGGCGCGGCACGCCGCCTCCGCCGCCGCCCGAAATAGTTTTTTTGGGGTTTAATAATGTATCTCGAATTCTCGATCATATGAATATAAATTCGCAGTGTGAATGAATGAAAGATATGGTTTGAACGAACTTGCGTTTTTCTCTCTTAATGTACAGACTGATCAAACGATTTTCTTTTGAAAAAACGTCAATGGTTTTTAAATATAAAACACTCATCGCAAACATTTTAGTTAGAACACCCGTGTGCAAACCGACAGCTTCCCTAGAAAGCCAAGGGAAAATGTGCCGAGCAGGATTTCTGTAGCTCTTGATAGCAAACGTTTTAGTTAGAATACCCGTATGCAAACCGACAGCTTCCCCAGGAAGCCAAGAGAAAATGTGCCGCGCAGGATTTCTACAGCTCTTGATTGCAAACGTTTTAGATAGAACACTCGTATGCAAAGTGAGAGCTATGGTCTTCCCCCTTAAGTCGAGGATTCGCACTGCAGGATTTGTGCATCCCTTCAACGCAAACGGTTGTTTTGGATGACCCGTGTGCAACCACGTACAAACAATTTGGTAAGATTTGCATCTGTCATATTGGGTATATTGCCATTTGTCAAACTGGAAAGATTGACATTTTTTGATCTAGTAACATTGCCATTTTTCAATCCTTGTAACACTGCGATTTGTCAAAATATGCAGCTAAAAATCACTAGCACTATCTAATGTTTGCAACTAAAATCACTAGCACTATTCATATGGACACCACTAGCAGGCGTGAGTTGATGGACGCATATGCAAATGTACCATTGATTACATACAACAAGTCATCAACCCACAACGACAACGAGGATACATGTTGGATTATAGATCATTTCCAACAAAACATTCTAGTAAAGTAAAGTTTTTCTCACATAACAAATAAGAAAGCGATGAAATGAACTTCAGCTCAACCACTCGTCGGCGTTGGAAACGCTTGCTTTGAACCAGAAGTGATTCTCTGGGAAGGGCCAGCTACTGTCAATCTCGAGACCAACGCAGGACTGATCATCCAGGCTGAAGCGGCCTATTTCAATACCCATATTGTCATAGCTACGGTAGGGAAGCATAGCAATGTCCGAGGTATAGATACAGTTGCTTCTCATAAATGGTAGTAACGTAGTGTCAACAACAGCTGGATCGCCTTTCACCATCATTGGATAGTTTTTTCCAAGGAAGAGCGAGTCTTCTCCAAGACTATCAATACTGAACCAGGGAGAAGGTGTTGGCACTAGCACACTAGTATCCATCCCGAATACCCTGCAACGGATGTTCGAATAGATCCGCAGAGTGCGACCATGCGAGACAACACCTGCTTCCTTACTAACATCAGCAGTGCCCTGTATACAGACAGGAAGAGGTGATCCATCGAAATAAGTTGCCAGGCGCCACTGAGTATATGGGTCCTGCTCGTCCTCATGCTCGTGATCATCACCATCATCATCTCCCTCTTGGTTATTAAAATTTTCAAGTATAGGTGGTGGAATGTTCACAGGACCTTGGAAACACAAGAAGGTTAATTAGTAAAGGGAAACTAGCTAGCCAACCCGCATGCATGTGGATGAAACAATTATAATTACGCTAGAAGACAAACGTACCGAAACCATAAGGATTCCATGCAAAAACAGTGCAACGAGTGGTGGCAGCAAACACAGTACCCTCGTATTGAATTGCATCACAGTACTCATCCATGTACAAAAATTGATTTTTGAGAAATATCCATCGAGTCGTGGAAGCAAGGACGGCAACAAGCTTGTCGAAGATAGCAACAAATTCATAGTTCGTGTAATTCCAAGAGCGGTTGGGAACTCGACAAATTGCTATCTTCCGTAGACGACAGTCACCAAGATCGTATTTGAACGTACGTAGAATACTGGTGTTCTCAACTTCAGGGCGGTCTGAGATTTTTGGAAGTGGAACCTGGTGACGAGTGTACACATTCACAAGTTCCCACTCGCAGTTGTACCCAATATAATCAACCCACTCTCCATTCGCGCCTGCCCAAGCCTTACGCTCAAGCGATGGCATCTTAACATCACACGTATCATTATCAAGCGACGTCAACTTGCACAAGGCGAGGCTTCTATCGTCCCCGCGCCAGTGATCAGGGTCATGGTGAAGAAGATAGGGGAGATCAAACCGCTCCTGGACCCTTGGGTTGCTTGTAATGATGTTATTAGTTGAGTCGAGAATGGTCTTGAACGAACCTG
This sequence comes from Triticum aestivum, assembly GCF_018294505.1. Lineage (NCBI taxonomy): Eukaryota > Viridiplantae > Streptophyta > Magnoliopsida > Poales > Poaceae > Triticum > Triticum aestivum. Next base: position 142,625,795 of record NC_057802.1, read on the forward strand.
CCATGCTAGCCGAGGTGATGACATCACACCGATCAATGAGTTCCTCCACCACGTCATCTTTCAGATTGGGGCAAGAATAACGGGGTCGTTTCCGGGCTGTTCCCTCCATGGAGAAGACGATCGAACACTGACAGAAGGAAAGGGTGAAGGCAAATGGATGGAGGAAGACCGTGCAACAGGAGTTCCAAATCGAGAGGGAAAGGCGAAGAGGCGGCGGATGGTTGCCATGGTACAAGAAGAGGCTAGTGGGGAGCGAACGGTTGCCATAGAGGTCACACACTAACGACAAGGCCGAGTGAACCGCATACCGTATATCGCACACACTTTGATCTGGCTGACCGTTTCTGTTGTGTTGCCTAATCACAAACAGTTAATCCAAGTGAACTGTATGCTGTATATCGCACACGCCTTCATCTGGCTGCCCGTTTCTTTTGTGTTGCCTCATCGCAAACAGTTAATTGAACTAAACCATATGCCCTACATTGCACACGCAACTAAAATCTGAACCATGTTTGATGCATCCGTCATCGCAAATGTTTTGCACCTTTTTTGACGGTTTTTTACACCACTGTTTGCGATTATTGCATCGCACACTGTTTCGTCGAAGGGTCTCTGATCGTAGTGTCACGTGAGCAGCATCCTGCAGTAGTGTTTTTTGCTCTAAAAAATTAAAGAATGATTGACTTGACCTATCATGGCGATTATATAAACCTTTTTCAGGTCACATGCAGGGTATAGGGGCAGGGTTTCCTTATCGAGCATGTCTCCCTTGTACGGCTTATAGACACGGCACATATTTGTGGGCTCCACGAGGTATATATACTATCCTTTACCGACAATTAGGGGGACCACACAATCTATCCCTTTGAACCAACAACGAGAAGGATTTGACCATGATGGTTTCCTATGGATACTAGTAAGGTACACATGCATTGCACGCATGAGATTTGGTAACCAAATTATGAATAAATACCACACTATAGCATGTAAGCTTTGAGTCATATATGCATGATGTAGATGTTCGTTTAATTCTTATAGTTCATCTCATCCAAAATCAATTAGTTTTATAAAAAAATCTATTTTAATATTCATGGAATTGTGCATTGTAAAGCATAAAGTAAAAACAAAAAGTGACAATTCATTTAGAAGAAAAAAGTTTGGGCAATTAAGATATGGAAGATTCTAGAACAAAGGAGAAGTGCTTGTGTTTTGAGGTTTGTGCATTATGCTTAAGTTCAACCATGGAGTCTTCTAGATTGTACATGTGGCAGAATCAGGTGGAATGTAGATGATATCCAACACCCAGTAGTGCTTGGATTTGCCATCTCTGTACCGTCGGATTGGCTTCATCCAACGACCAACTTTCAAAGTTATTCCCACACTATATAGGGGTATAGATGTGTCCTATGCTAGACCAAATAAAGTTTGAGCACATGCGTGGGATGACCCCCCCCCCCCCACGCCTCGAAGTTGGGAAACCGACATCGGACGTATTGAATCAGGCTTGGAGTCGGGTACGGTGTTCGGTTTGTAATGTAGTTGGTGGCCCATCAAAGTTGTGCATTCGGGATTTAAACACATCACACACCACCGTACCCATACACATTTTCGGGCTGCATGCAGTGTATACGGGGTCTTCTGATCGACCACTTCTCCCTTGTGCGGTTTTTTGTGACGGCACACATATTTGTGGGCTCGCGGAGTGTATATATATCATCCCTTTGACCGATAATGAGGGGTATGTGTTGGCCATGAATGGATTCCTCCTAGTTCGTGTTAGGGCCGGTCACCGCCTCATGTCGCTCAACCAAAGCTCGAGTTCATGCGTTGTCAGGATTCCCTCCCACATGCTCGGATTGCTGGGTTTGACCTACATCATACGATGCGTTTCTCGTCCTTAACTACCTTGCCTTCATGGTTGTTGTCTGTATCGAGAGGTAGGCACCACATATAAAATTGTACATTATTCTATATTGAAAACACACATCACCCCTTCGCAACGTACATCATTTTGGGCCGCATGCAAGAGGTGCTGGTTTTGTGGTCCCTCTCGTGCGATTTTTATGATGGTTCAATCTATTGACCGAAGCGGTTTATCGACAACAACACTTGTCGTTTGACCAAACGATAGATTCATTGGTCCGTCTTATGGTAGGTCATGACGACATGCATGTATGACCAAAGTATCGATCATTACATGCATCTGCCCCGCTGACACGAAGTGGGAGGTGGTGGGCCAAGCATCCTAGCTAGCTATGACATTATGTCATTATAGATATATCCAAGGGTGCTTTCGGGTTTGTGAGGCAGGTGCCACCAAAGTTATGCATTGTGTATTTAATGTTTTAAACATCACACCCAATATTCCTACATATATTTGGCCACTTCCAGGTGGTTCTTGACTTCTGGCCCCTCTCATCGATCTTCGACGACGCGCCCAACCGTGGGCCCGCACGGTGAAAGTTTTGCATTGGAATTTTGAACATCACAGACCACCCTTTTCACTCATATATATTTGGCCCACATGCTGGTGTGGCTATCTTCTGAACCTCTCTAACGTTTTTTGCTGCAAAGAATCTGATGACGCTCAACGAACACGGGTATAATATTTTAACCGTGTGCGATGCAAGTGCGCTGTGAATCACGACAACTGCACAAGCGCGAGCGAAGGTGGAGGTACTGGCTCAACCGTGTGCGATGCAAGTGCGCTGTAAAATCACCACGACCGCGCAAGCGCGAGCAAAGGGTGGAGGTACTGGCTTAACCGTGTGCGATGCAAGTGCGCTGTAAAATCACCGCCTGCGCAAGCTAAAGGCGGATAAGTTTATTTGGAAATTAGGACGAACTGTGTGCGATGGACCAGCTAACTAGAAATATAAAAACAAACTACCCGCCTTGAGCGTTGCAAAAATCGGCGGTTCCACCACTTTTCCTTATTATCATACACACATATTGTTATTGGACCGTGCACGATCTTGGGCACTCCCACTTCGCATCAATTCCTTTACCCAAATTTTAGTAGCCGCCATACCTCAACCGTCGCACACAGTCCTCCAGCACCGACCTTATAGTAAAGTTGCAGTAGTCGAGGCATTTGAACCGTCCCCTCCCTTGTCCACCACCATCTCCACCCACCATTACTAAAATGTTCAGTAGCTGCGGCGTATCCTCAAACACCCCCCTCCACAGTCCCCCACCCGGCCCCCTCCCTTCCACAAACTCTAGCTCGCGGGCGCCGCCGGCACCGCCGTCGCCGTCGCCAACCCCTGCCAGTCTACCCATTCCTCCTAGCTTAGATAATAAAGTTCAGGTTACCAAGCGATTCCCATACCGTCGCCCCACTCCCCTGTGTTTTTAGATGAGGCTTGCGGTGTCCCTCCCCGCCAGATCCACATCCCCTGCTCCAGAATGTCGCAGCCTAAGCTCAACCACGTATCCTGGGGATCCCGACGAGCGTTCAGCCAAGAAGAGGTTTATCATGGCCTCTCCGGCGGACGCCGCCAGTCACCCGACCAGTCGATCCCGGAGCAACACGTCACCCGGAAGCCGGTGAAGACGTTGACTATGTTGCCATGCCGAAGGATTCATTCAGCGGGCTAGCGTATTACTGTATCTCGGGAAAGCTGGCTACGACATCAAGCTCGTCCACAGTGACGGCTTCACGCGGGCCATGTCACAGGTTAAGTGGTCCATCCCCAACCCCTCTGGTTCAATCGCCGTCGATCTCTCCGATGGCCCTGCCGCTGATCTCCTTCGCCAAGCGGTCAAGGATTTGCGATCCTTATACGCCATCGAGCCCATTTTGTCATTTCTGAAGGACACGTTCTACGGCGGCGGCTTGGGATCCTCAATTGCCAAGTCAGATCTCATCGACCACGACCACGAGGAGGGCACCCACGAAGGTTCTTCCAAGGTGAAACAGCCCATCTGTGACATCAGAGAGTGCACCATGGGTCTGTGCTCTTCCAATTGGAAGGATCCCGTCCATGAAATGTGAGGCAACATCCTATCAACAAATCTTACCTTTTCTAGCTTGCCAACCCGTACCCTTTGTTGTAGTAGCATTTAACGTGCGGTGCTTTAACTGTGCCGTGTTTAATTATTTTCAGTTATGCAAAAATGTATTGTTCAATAGGGGCATGTGATGTTTAAGTATGAATTGTCCACTTCAATTTCACGAATGGCTATATTTGGTAGTTTATAGTGAGTAGATGCCTTGTTTATCTGTATTTGGTTGTTAGGTTGGTTGCAGTGAGCATTTTTCCAGTTATCGAGCAGATGCCTTGTTTATATGTATTTGGTTCTTAGTTTGGTTGAAGTGAGCATTCGTCCAATTATCAAGCAGATGCCTTGTTTATCTGTATTTGGTTGTTAGGTTGCTTTTTTAGCATTTGTCCAGTTTTCAAGCAGATGCCTTATTTATCTGTATCTGCTTGTTAGGTTGGTTGCAGTGAGCATTTGTCCAGTTTTCAAGCATATGCCCTGTTTATCTGTATTTGCTTGTTAGGTTGGTTGCACTGAGACTCTGTCTAGTTTTAAATGGCTATATTTGGTTGTTATACTGATCATTTATTCCTTATTTATTTCAGTCATTTACAATGTGTTGTTCATTATGTGCAAGTCGGAACTGTGCCGCTCGACTGCATCAATACCAGTTTGAACGTCTATATTTGGTTCTAGTTATGCCTGGTGTAGTTAACACATGCCCTTTATTTCAGTTTTACACATTTATCCAGTGTGATGTTTAAGCATTACCCATGTTCTATTCATTTTCAACAATACCAGTTTGAATTGCAAAATTTGATGGCTGTTAAGCCTGCTGTCGGTAACATTGCCTTCCATTTTATATCTGCTTTAACAGCATGCTGAAACCAACACATTCAAGCTATCATTTGGAGATGATGATGTTTACCTTTGCTATATTTGTTTGATGTTAAGGTTGTCGTACTTATCATGCCTTTCCACTACATGCAGGACAACAACGGGAGTGGCCACCATTTTCCGCCGAGGTTAGCTTCCTCCCTTGGCTTGTACTCCCCCCGTCGTTCCATAATGTTGTGCATATAGATCCAGGCCTGGACATTTTTTGGCTTCTAATATTGACTTGTTGCTTGTAGGTACATATGCCCTTGGCAAGGATCCACACATCGACCCTTTTTGCTTATGGGGCAATGAGATATTCATGAACAAGCATCAAGTGAGGAAACTGATAAGGATTATTAGCAAAAAGATATGAATGGTGGCAAGTAAATTATTTGTTCATGCTCTATCCAACACAACAGTGAGTTGTAGGATGGTAACTTGATAATCCTCAAGTGCAAGGAATCATCGTAGCACTTTCCAAAGATGTAAGTGATAAGTATGGAGTGTCGAACCCACAAGGAGCTGAAGGTAAGATCAATATTCTCTCAAGTCCTATTTGCCAATTATACGACTCTACGTACACCGAACGTTTGCTTCCAACTTGAAACGATAAATAAAACTACATTGTGGGTATGAAGAGGATAACTTTGCATGATGTCGGAGAAATAAAATATAAAAGTAGGTGTTGTTATCATAAAGTTAGAATATATTACTATATATTATAAATAGAGAGTGTGGAATAATGATGGGCCGGTGTGCGGAATTATCCTAGGCAATTGTTAACAAGATCGGTAATCATTATTGCAATTTCATATGAGGGAGATGCATAAGCTAACATACTTTCTCTTCTTGGATCATATGAACTTATGATTGGAACTCTAGCAAGCATCCGCAACTACTAAAGATCATTATGGTAAAATCCAACCATATCATTAACATATCAAGTCCCCTTTATCCCATACGCAACAACCCCCTTACTCGGGTTTATGCTTCTATCACTCAAGCAACCCACTATAAGCGAATCATGCGTGAACGTATTGCGACACCCTACAGCGGGAATCATTCACGTGTGTGCGGCACGAAAGGCACCATAGGACAGCACCAACATAAAACATACAACTCAAACCAATCTAGATCATCAATCAACCCAAAAGGACAAAATAAATCTACTCAAAACATCACAGGATGGCAACATATCATTGCATCATAATATGTGGCATAAAGCACCATGTTCAAGTAGGGGATTACAGCGGGGTGTGGGAGAGTGGACCGCGTAAAAGAGATGAGGATGGTGTTGATGATGGTGATGTTGATGAAGACGATCACCACGGTGATTGAGGGAGTCCTGGATTAGGGGGTCCCCGGGCGTCCGGGTTATGTAACGTGGGCTGGACTGGTGGACCGTGAAGATACAAGATAGAAGGCTTTCCCCCGTGTTCGGATGGGACTCTCCTTGGCGAGGCAAGCTTGGCGTTCGGATATGAAGATTCCTTTCTCTGTAAACCGACTCCGTACAACCCTAGGCCCCTCCGGTGTCTAGATAAACCGGAGGGTTTAGTCCGTAGAGGCGATCACAATCATACAAGCTAGATATCTAGGGTTTAGCCATTACAATCTTGAGGTAGATCAACTCTTGTAACCCCTATACTCATCAAAGTCAATCAAGTAGGAAGTAGGGTATTACCTCCATTAAGAGAGCCCGAACCTGGGTAAACATCGTGTCCCCTGCCTCCTGTTACCTTTGATCCTCAGACGCACAGTTTGGGACCCCCTACCCGAGATCGGCCGATTTTGACACCGACAGCGATGGTTCCCCTGATGGCACTCCGGCGCCACCAAGAGAGAGGGGGAGTGGTTGTCCCCTTTGTGCTTCCTCGTCCATGGCCTCCCCCTTTGATGGGGAAAGGTTCTCCCTCTGGTCCTTGGCCTCCATGACGATGGTGACCCCTCCGGCTTCCTCCTCCATGACCTCCGGTGATGTTGGCGGCCTCCGGCTGGGTGCCAGAGAGAGCCTAGATTGGTTTTTCGTGGCTACAGAGGCTTACGACGGCTTAACTCCCGATCTAGGTTTTTTTGGGGGGTTTTGTATTTATAGGAATTTTTGGCGTTGGTTTCACGTCAAGGGGGTCCACGAGGCGCCCACAAGGACGGAGCACCCTCCCGGGGGGTAGGGTGCGCCCCCGACCTTGTGGAGGCCTCGTGGCTCTTCTAGCCCAACTCATTTGCTTCGGGGGCTTCTTATGGTCCATAAAAATCACCGTAAATTTTCAGATCATTTGGACTCCGTTTGATATTCCTTTTCTGTAAAACTCAAAAACAAGGAAAAAACAGAAACTGACACTAGGCTCTAGGTTAATAGTTTAGTCCCAAAAATCATATAAAATAGCATATAAAACATCCAAGATAGATAATATAATAGCATGAATACTTCATAAGTTATAGATACGTTGGAGACGTATCACAACTACAAACTCTGCAGCCTTCTCTTTTTACTGCCCATAATGAGTTGTAGACAACAATGTCTAAATCTTTTTCGTTCGTAGTGGTTCCCGAAGCAGTTCACTCAAGATTACCTCGCAAAGTACATGATTGGTGGACACGCAATGAAGGTTAAAGTATTTCATCCAGACTACAATGAGCATCGAGAAGTCGTAATGAAGACAGTGAAGGATGGACGGGCAGCCATCACAAGGGGTTGGCCTGGAGTCGTGCGCGCATTACGCATGGAGGAGGGCACAATATGGGCATTCCGCTTCACCTTCTCCAGCAACCAGAATGTCTTTTGCCTCTCCCTTTACAGTCTTTAGTACAACTGTGGTTCATCATTATTTACTTGGTGCTTCTATAGTTTTTCAGTATATGTACCTGTTCAACGAATTATGCATTCGTGGTTGAACCTGTATTTGTAATAAACATGGTTGGATATGAAATAAGTGATTTCCTACTTTCAAATTCAAAACATGTGCTTTTCAATTAGGGATTAATAAGGGATTACACTGCACACGGTTTGCAAAAGCGAAACATCTACGATAGACGTGGAGATCAGACAGGTTTCTAGGATCCACTACGTGTGCGATCAGTCTCCACTGCACACACGACATCCTCTTGAAAACTGTTTGCGTTAGGCCACCTTGCGCAAACGTTTACCACAAAAACTGTGTGTGATGGACAACCTTTGCCACACAGTTTCTTCTAGGCACCGTGTGTGATGCATTCAATAACGCAAACAATAAAATTGTTAATATCGTGTGCAATGGCAACGCTATCACAAACGATTTAACAGGGAAAATTGTCTGTAATGTACCTGCGAATGGAAACATTTTCCTTGGAGCGACTGTGTGGGACATATATACGAACAGAAACGTTTAGCGGGGACTGACTGTGTGGGAGGTACTTGCGATCGGAAACAATTTCTCCTGTATAATTGTATTTTTTAGCACTAGTGTGTGTATAACCGTATTTGAGCGCTCGCTGGTCGCACATGACCTCATTTTGCCGAGCGTGTGTGCCAGGAGGGCATATCCCCGACGGTTTCTGGGTCGTGTGGGAAGGACCCCCCTATCGCCCACACTCACTTGGCGACGGTTCCAAACACCATCGCGGAAAGGGGTTAAAAACCGTTTGTATAGCACCGACGCATACTAGTGTATCCATGGAGATGCATAGCTACGAGAGGGGGAGAGCATCTTCTTACCCTTGAAGATCGCTAAGCGGAAGCGTTTATCAACGCGGTTGATGTAGTTGTACACCTTCATGATACGTCCCGATCAATTACCAAACGTACGACACCTCCGCGTTCAGCACACGTTCAGCTCGATGACGTCCTCGCCTTCTTGATCCAGCAAGAAAGGCGAAGTAGTAGATGAGTTCCGGCAACACGACGGCGTGATGACGATGTTAGTGAAGAACAATCTCCGCAGGGCTTCGCTAAGCACAACGGAAACTATACGAAGGATAAACTAGAGGGACGGGGTTGTCGGCACACAGCTTGGTGTATCTTGATGTGTCTTGGGTGCTAGCCCTACCCCTCTATTTATATGTTGAGCCTTGGGGTCGAAACTTGCAGTAAAATCCTCCTCAAAGTCGGTTTTGCCCGCAAGGAAGAGTCTTTCTCAGACTTCCAGGACCAGACACCACAGTCCTTGGCATCTGGCCCAGACGCCACGGGCCTCGGCGTCTGGCCCTGGCCCAGACACCAGGGTCTCCGGCGTTTGGCCCCCTGGCCTCCGCAAAACTCCTTTTGCACCGACCTAAAGCCCTGTGGGCTTAACCCCTTGGCCTAACCATATCATCCTATATATCAATCTTTACCCCCGGACCATTCTGGACCTCCTCGTCATGTCCATGATCTCATCCGGGACTCCAAACAACATTCGGTCACCAACATAACTAACTCATATAATACTATATCATCAATGAATGTTAAGCGTGCGAACCCTACGGGTTCGAGAACTATGTAGACATGATCGAGACACCTCTCCGGTCAATAACCAATAGCGGAACCTGGATGCCCATATTGGCTCCTACATATTCTATGAAGATCTTTATCGGTCGAACCTTATGACAACATACGTAATTCCCTTTTGTTCATCGGTATGTTACTTGCCCGAGATTCAATCATCGGTATCTCTATACCTAGTTTAATCTTGTTACCGGCACACTACTAGGAAAAGGCCTACTAATGGCGCACCTAATTTGGCCATTAATGGCGCATTAGTGGTGCACCATTAGTACCAGGCCATTAGTATATTTTACTAATGGCGCACCACTGGTGCGCCATTAGTATCTGGTATACTAATGGCGCACCCCAGATGCGCCATTAGTATATACAACAGTGCGCCATTAGTATGCCTCCCAGGGGGCCATGTATACCCAGGTGCTTTGGCATACTAATGGCGCACAACAACAGGATGCGCCATTAGTAACTTCGGCATACTAATGGCGCACTGTTTAGTGATGCGCCATTAGTATCCTTTGGCATACTAATGGCGCACTATGATGTGATGCGCCATTAGTATGAATATTAGGTTTTTTTATTTTTTTATTTTCTGTTTTTTTGCACAGGTTACAAAATGTATATTTGGACAAAATATAGACAGCACACATCAACAACAGATTCATCAAATACAATAGAAGATTAGTCTCTGAATACAATTCATCATTTTAGTATCCGAATACAATTCATCATATTAGTCTCCGAATTGAAAAGACCGAACAAAGATAGAACATTATATTACAAGTCTCGAGACCGCGAGTTTGTCTTCACATTACAAGTCGATATCAATCATCTAAACTACCATCACATAGAAGAGAGCTGCGGTCATCACGATGAGCATCATCATGATGAAACTCGTCTTCATCCGGTTCCTCCAACGCTCCCTCCCCTCTCCCGCTAGATAGCGGGCGTATCTAGATTCGGCCTCGGCCCTAGTGGCGTACCCTTTGTAACTGTTACCGCTGAATCGGTGAACCTGTCTCCGACACTCCTCCCAGTCGTCGTAGACTCCGGGAACCTTACCCTTGTACACGACATACCACGGCATCTCTATGCAGTAGCCAAACGAAACGTTAGTACCAATTCACAGACAATACATAAGCAATATATAAGTATGCAACAGAACGATCGGAAGAGAAAAGTAAGACATTAATAGCATCGATTACATCTAAGTTGAACGACTCTCGAAACCAAAGAGACATACTACAAGTTCATTAAAGTTTAATTACAACATGAGCCAATCGATGTTTCAGAACTAGACACAACATCACTGCTTTCGACTCGACTCAAGGGACCGGAGCGTGGATGAAGCCGCCGTCTATCATGGGAGTCATGAAACAACGGGCGTTGTCAGCCTGCATTTGTAGGATTGTGTCGATGTCACTGTTGGACGGTTGATTTCTGAGGTAGAACTGCCCCGAGGTACGAAGGACATCTTGATGGATGATTTCCGCAAACTCCGACTGGATGCGAAAGAATTCTTGTCTGATGTCCGCGTCCTGGATTGCCGACACGCTCGCGGCCCAATCTTTGAGTCTACTCGGTAGCAGAAGTTGATGATGGTCCCGTACGATCGCCCGCATGTGATGGATGGCGTAGTAGGCACCCTTCTGACCGCCAGGCGGCTGCTTGACGCAGCAGAACGTCCGTCCTCTGTTGGCCTCGGTCATTGTACGCCTTCTTAATAAAGGTTTTGTGCTCTACCACCCAAGGATCGACCACGTCTATGTGTTGTAGCGCGACTAGGTTTGCTCTTTCAAAGTCGGCGAGTCGACCCTCGAAGTCGACATGCATTTCGCGGCGACCCTCACGGTGACCCGATCCAGCGAGCCTGCCGAGGTGCCTGTTGACGGGCAGACCAACAGGGTTCTCGATGCCTAGATAATTCGTGCAGTAGGAGATGCACTCTTCGGTCAGAAAGCCCCTGGCTATGCTTCCCTCTGGACGTGACATGTTGCGAACGTATCCTTTGATGACACCATTCATCCTTTCGAACGGCATCATGCTGTGCAAGAACGTTGGCCCGAGTTGGATGATATCGTCCACGATATGGACCAGCAGATGCACCATAACGTCGAAGAATGCGGGCGGGAAGTACATCTCAAGCTCTCATAGTATCACCACGATCTCTTCCTGTAGCCTTCTGAGTTGCCTCACGCCAACAGACTTCCGAGAGATGACGTCGAAAAAGTTGCATAGGCCAAATAGTGTTTCACGGACGTGCGCGTCCATGATCCCACGGATTGCAACTGGAAGTATCTGCGTCATCAGCACGTGACAGTCGTGAGACTTCATCCCGCTGAACTTCAGCTTCGCTAGGTCTAGGTATCTGCTTATCTTACCCGCGTAACCGTAAGGAAGTTTTACTCCTACGAGGCAGGTGAAAAACTACTCGATCTCCTCCTGACTTAGAGTGAAGCACGCGGGAGGGTAGTCATTTCCGGTCTTCTTGGCCTTTTTTCCTTTGCGACGACTTTCCGTGTCCTGCTTCGCCTCATCATCATCATCATATATAGCGTGAAGCTCCTGCCTGATGCCCATTGATTTCAAGTCTGCCCTTGCTTTCGGCCCATCTTTGGTCCTCTCTGGCATGTTGAGCAGGGTACCAAGCAGACTCTCGCACACGTTCTTCGTGATATGCATGACATCAAGGCTGTGAGGCACACGGTGGATCTTCCAGTACGGCAAGTCCTAGAAAACAGACCTCGTTTTCCATACCTTCAGCAGCGGCTCTAGCGCCTTTCGCTTCTTTCCCGGCTCTGGCGCCTTTTGCTTCTTTCCCGGCAGTGGGCAGTCTTTCCAATTTTTCAACAGCTCGTCTATTTCCTCGCCGCTCCTCGTACGCGGGCGTCCTCGGGGTTCGGTTTCACCATCGAATAGATCCTTGCGTTTTCTCCACGGGTCATCGTCGCGAAGCCACCTTCGATGTCCCATGAACACGGTTTTCGAAGACCCGGGATCTCTATCTAGCTGGCGATACGTTGTGTCATCCATGCACCTGACGCATCCAGAAAATCCGTGGACCACCTGCCCCGCGACATATCCGTAACCGAGATAGTCGTGCACCGTCGTGAGCAGCGCGGCTCTCATAGGGAAATATTCTTTCTCTGCGGCGTCCCACGTATTGGCTGGCGTTTTCCACAGCTTATCAAGCTCCTCTTTCAGCAGCCCCAGATACAGATTGATGTCGTTGCCTGGTTGTTTCGGTCCTTCAATTAGCATACTCATGTGAATGTACTTCCTCTTCATGCACAACCAGGGGGGAAGGTTGTACATCCAAACAAACAGAGGCCAGGTGCTATGTGTGCTTCTCTGGCTGCCAAACGGATTGACTCCATCGGTGCTCGCGCCCAGCACGATGTTCCTTGGATCGTTCCCAAATTCTAGGTCTTCGAAGTTCAACGCTTGCCACTGGCTCGCATCCTTAGGGTGACTCAGCATCTTGTATTTTTTATCTATCTCTGGATCATTTGCGTCATCTTCTCGCTTCTTCTCCTCCCTATCCGCGTGCCAACGCAGGAGCTTTGCTACCTTAGGGTCCACGAAATACCGCTGCAGACGAGGAGTGATCGGAAAGTACCACACCACTTTTCGAGGAGCTTTCTTCCTCTTCTTGTATCGAGTGACGCCGCACACCGGACATATGGTAGACTCCGCGTGCTCGTCCCGATAAATGATGCAATTGTTCATGCACACATGGTATTTCACGTGCGGTAAATCTAGAGGACACACGATTTTCTTCGCCTCCTCCAAACTGGTCGGGCACTTGTTCCCCTTGGGAAGACGTTCGTGCCAGAATGACATGTTCTCGTCAAAGCATGCGTCGGTCATTTTGTGTTTTACCTTCATCTCCAGAGCCATGAGTGTTACTTTCAGGCGGGTATCCTCGGGCCTGCATCCTTCATACAATGGAGTAACCGCGTCTAACTCAAGTTGATCCATCTTGGCTTTCTCTCGGGCGGCAGCTCTTGCGTTATCCGTCTGCTTGAGAAGCAGCTCTTGAATATGAGGGTCCTGCACCCAGCCCATCGATGGTCCAGCGTAGTCTGCTCTGCCGGCATCATCATCTTCATGATCATGCCCGTCGTCTGCTCCGGCATCTTCCTCATCATCATGTCCTGCATCTTCTACATGATGACTGTGTACAGCATCACCGTCGTGATCATCTCCTGGGGATTCTTCGTCTTCTCGCCCGCCCGAGCCGCGGTGGTTGTCTTGCTGCCCTTCCTCATTTCTTGCCCGGCCCCCATGGCCGACTTCGTAGTCATCTTCATCACCTTGCCACCGATAGCCATCCATGAAACCACGCAAGAGCAGGTGGTCCCGCACCTGCCCGGATTCCGGGTCCGCAATAAGGCTCTTCAGCTTGCATCTTCGACACGGACATCTTATCTCCGTCTCGTTCTTTTGAAGCATCTCGGCCTTCGCGGACCTCAAAAACCTATTCACGATGCCTTCGGTCATCATGCGGACAATGGTCGCCTGCGGGGTAGAGCAAAACGATATTTTAGAACCAAGAAAAAATTTGGCATGACTTTCCCTAAAAATAGGACCAAAAAGAATGCTTAATGCCAAAATTCTCGCCGAAACGGAAATGAATCAACATTCCGGCAAAATATTGGCAACTATCGCATTTCAAATACCGATACACCTCCAAACACAAACACATATGCAACACCAGAAACATATGCAACACCACGAACATACATAGATCTAGCTAGGCCATAAAAAGTGCATGTGCACATTGTTGTAGGGAGAACAACATAAATATAGCTTCCCCCCTTACTTACCTATCAAAACAAGGTAATTTAACCACTTAAATTGAATGAATCTATGGTGGAAATGAGGTGAAAAAGAGGAGGCACCCGAGACAAGGAGGAGGTGGAGAGAATGAAGTGGGGAGAAAGTGAGTGTGGGTAGGAGAGGCTGTCCAAAATATCTTGTTGCTGCCCACTTACTAATGGCGCACCAACTCTAAATGCGCCATTAGTAATCCAGGTTACTAATGGCGCACCTTCTGGTGGTGCGCCATTAGTAGTTTTGCAAAAAAGGGAATAAAAAATATAATAGAAAAAACAACATTAGTGGCGCACTTTCCGGAAGGTGCGCCATTACTAGTAACAACTAGTAATGGCGCACTGTGTCTGGATGCGCCATTAGTATGTTCGGACAGGCGCACTAGTTAAAAAAATTATACTAATGGCGCACCCTGGGCCAGGTGCGCCATTAGTAGTTTCAACTCTAATGGCGTATCAGAAGGTGGTGCGCCATTAGTATATACTAATGGCGCACCGCTTGTCTGGTGCGCCATTAGTGTCAATCCCATCTATAGCCCTTTTTCTAGTAGTGGCAAGTCTCTTTACTCATTCCGTAATACATCATCTTGCAACTAACTCCTTAGTCACTTTGCTTGCAAGGCTTCTTATGATGTGTATTACCGAGAGGGCCAAAGATACCTCTCCGAAACTCGAAGTAACAAATCCTAATCTTGATCTATGCCAACTCAACAAACACCTTCAGAGATTCCTGTAGAGCATCTTTATGATCACTGATACGTCTCCAACGTATCTATAATTTTTGATTGTTCCATGCTATTATATTATCTATCTTGGATGTTTTATATGCTATTTATATGATTTTTGGGACTAACCTATTAACCTAGAGCCCAGTGCCAGTTTATGTTTTTCCTTGTTTTTGAGTTTCGTAGAAAAGGAATATCAAACGGAGTCCAAATGAGCTAAAAATTTACGGTGATTTTTTATAGACCAGAAGAAGCCCCTAAAGCAAAAGAGTTGGGCCAGAAGATCCACGAGGCCTCCACAAGGGTGGAGGGCGCCCCACCCTAGGGTGCGCCCCCCTGTCTTGTCGTCACCTCGTGGACCCCCTTGACTTGTTCCCGACACCAAAAATTCCTATAAATATAGAAGCCCCCGAAAATAAACCTAGATCAGGAGTTTCACCGCTGCAAGCCTCTGTAGCCACGAAAAACCAATCGGGAGCCCATTCCGGCACCCTGCCGGAGGGGGAAACCATCACCGGTGGCCATCTTCATCATCCCGGCACACTCCATGACGAGGAGGGAGTAGTTCACCCTCGGGGCTGAGGGTATGTACCAGTAGCTATGTGTTTTATCTCTCTCTCTCTCGTGTTCTTCATTTGGCACGATCTTGATGTACCGCGAGCTTTGTTATTATAAATCATATGGTGTTTCTTCCCCGCTACCTTCTTGTGATGAATTGAGTTTTACCTTTGAGGTTTCATTATTAACGGATTGAATACTATTACGGATTTGAGAACACTTGATGTATGTCTTGCGTGGGATACCCGTGGTGGCAATGGGGTGTTCTATTGATTCACTTGATGCATGTTTTGGCACTCAACTTGCGGATTCCTGAGGTGACATTGGGGTAATCTATGCATAGGGGTTGATGCACGTTTTCATCCTTGTTTCTCCGGTAGGAATCTTGGGGCACTCTTTGAGGTTCTTTGTGTTGGGTTGAATATTATGAATCTGAACTTGTTTGATGCATATCGTATAATTGACCCACAAATACTTGTGGTGACATTGGATTATCTAGGTGACATTAGGGTTGATTGATGTGTGTCATATGGTGTTATTTTACTACGAACTCTAGGGCTGTTTGTGACACTTACAGGAATAGCCCAATGGATTGATCGGAAAGAATAACTTTGAGGTGGTTTTGTACCCTACAAGCAATTTCATCCTACGTTCTCCGATAGAAACTTTGGAGTGACTCTTTGTTGCATGTTGAGGGATTGTTATATGATCTAATTATGTTATCATTGTTGAGAGAATTTGCACTAGTGAAAGTATGAACCCTAGTCCTTGTTTCCAAGCATTGCAATACCGTTTTTGCTCACTTTTGCTACTAGTTACCTTGCTGTTTTATATTTTCAGATTACAAAAACCTATATCTACCATCCATATTACACTTGTATCACCATCTCTTCGCCGAACTAGTGCACCTATACAATTTACCATTGTGTTGGGTGTGTCGGGGACACAAGAGACTCTTTGTTATTTGGTTGCAGTGTTGTTTGAGAGAGACCATCTTCATCCTACGCCTCTCACGGATTGATAAACGTTAGGTCATCCACTTGAGAGAAATTTACTACTGTCCTACATAACTCTGCGCTTGGAGGCCCAACACGAGTCTACAAGAAGAAGGTTGTGTATTAGACATCAATCACCCAGTTACGTTGTGACGTTTGATGGCACACAAGGTATTCCTCCGGTATCCGGGAGTTGCATAATCTCATAGTCAAAGGAATATGTATTTGACATGAAGAAAGCAATAGCAATAAACTAAAAGATCATTATGCTAAGCTAACAGATGGGTCTTGTCCATCACATCATTCTCCTAATGATGTGATCCTGTTATCAAATGACAACACATGTTCATGGTTAGGAAACCTTAACCATCTTTGACCAACGAGCTAGTCTAGTAGAGGCTCACTAGGGACACGGTATTTGTTTATGTATTCACACATGTATTTAAGTTTTTGATCAATACAATTCTAGCATGAATAATAAACCTTTATCATGAATAAGGAAATATAAAATAACAACTATCTCTAGGGCATATTTCCTTCACCCGATCCCCTGCAGCCGCCGCCCCTACCCGAGCGTCGCCGCCCCCACTCCTCCTAGCCACCGCGACCCCTTCCCCTCCACCCGAAGCCGCCGCCGCAGCCTCATCCAACCCTAAGCCTAGTCACACCACCACCCCGCCGCCATGTCGTCCGTCACCTCGTCCGGCTCCTCCAACCCCTCCAACCTGTTTGCCGACGCCAACCCTCCCAATGCTGCCAACATCCGCAACCTCAACATCTACGAGCGGGTTCTGGTTCGTCTCTCTTAGACGGACTCCTCCTACTACACGTGGAAGACGGACTCCTCCTACTACGCGTGGAAGACATACTTCTCCCTCATGTTTCGGGAGTACAACCTCCTCGACCTATGGACGGCTCCGTCGACTCCAGCCTCGTGCCCGTTCCATGAGTGGTCCACCATCGACGCCACACTCACCCAGTGGTTCTTCCTCAACATCTCGCCGGACCTGTTTCATGTGGTTGTGCAAGACGGTGATGACGCCCCGCCGTGTGGACCAAGCTGAACGGGCTCTTCAACGTCGTGTTTTTTTGCAACAAGAGTTCTTTGGATGCCACCAGGACAACTCCTCGTCGACGACTAATGTCGTCGTCTCAAGACTCTCGCTGACGAGCTCCGTGATATTGGCGCCAAGATTGACGATGATCTCCTAATCAGCACGCTCATCGCCAACCTCAATGAGGACTTTGGCAACACCGCGGTGAACCTCACCCTCATCCCGAGCCCTCCTTCGCCAAGTCTGTGGCTTACCTCCGGCTGGAGGAGTGTTGGACGAAGCAGGTCAAGGCACGGGCCATCCACATCGCCCTCGCCACCGGCACCACCCGCCGCCCTGCCGCCCCTCCATCGCCGCGTCACCCAGCGCCCTACCAGCCGCAACAGCAGCCGCTGCTACTGCCCTTGCCGTAGTACTGATACGTCTCCATCGTATCTACTTTCCCAAACTCTTTTGCCCTTGTTTTGGACTCTAATTTGCATGATTTGAACAGAATAAACCCGGATTGACGCTATTTCCAGTAGAATTGCCTTGGTGTTATTTTTGTGCAGAAATAAAAGTTATCAGAATGACCTGAAACTTCACAGAATTTTTTGGAATATATAAAAAATATTGGTGAAAGAATCAACCAGAGGGGACCCACCGGCTATCCACAAGGGTGGAGGGCGCGCCCCCTGCCTTGTGGGTCCCCTGGACCTCCACCGACCTCAACTCCAACTCCATATATTCACGTTCGGGGAGAAAAAAAATCAGAGAGAAGGATTCATCATGTTTTACAATACGGAGCCGCCGCCACCTCCTGTTCTTCATCGGGAGGGCAGATCTGGAGTCCGTTCGGGGCTCCGGAGAGGGGAAATCGTCGCCATCATCATCACCAACCTTCCTCCATCACCAATTTCATGATGCTCATTGTCATGCGTGAGTAATTCCATCGTAGGCTTGCTAGACGGTGATGGGTTGGATGAGATTTATCATGTAATCGAGTTAGTTTTGTTAGGGTTTGATCCCTAGTATCTGTTGGGGAACGTAGTAATTTCAAAAATTTCCTACGCACACGCAAGATCATGGTGATGCATAGCAACGAGAGGGGAGAGTGTTGTCCACGTACCCTCGTAGACCGACAGCGGAAGCGTTATCACAACGCGGTTGATGTAGTCGAACGTCTTCACGATCCGACCGATCAAGTACCGAACGTACGGCACCTCCGAAGTTCTACACACGTTCAGCTCGATGACGTCCCTCGAACTCCGATCCAGCCGAGTGTTGAGGGAGAGTTTCGTCAGCACGACGGCGTGGTGACGATGATGATGTTCCACCGACGCAGGGCTTCGCCTAAGCTTCGCGACGGTATTATCGAGGTGTAATCTGGTGGAGGGGGGCACCGCACACGGCTAAAATATCGTATATCAAGTGTGTTCTTAGGTGCCCCCCTGCCCCCGTATATAAAGGAGCAAGGGGAGGCCGGCTGCCTATGGGGCGCGCCAAGGAGAGGGGGGGAGTCCTCCTCCTAGTAGGAGTAGGACTCCCCTTTCCTAGTCCTACTAGGAAAAGAAGGGGGGAAGGAAAGAGAGGGAGAGGGAGAGGGAAAGGGGGCTGCGCCCCCCTCTCCTAGTCCAACTAGGACTCCTCTGGGAGGGGGGGGCACCACCTCATGGCTGCTGCCCTCTTTCTCCCCTCAAGGCCCACTAAGGCCCAATACTTCCCCGGGGGGTTCCGGTAACCCTCCGGCACTCCGGTTTAATCCGAAACTTCTCCGGAACACTTCCGGTGTCCGAATATAGTCGTCCAATATATCAATATTTACGTCTCGACCATTTCGAGACTCCTCGTCATGTCCGTGATCACATCCGGGACTCCGAACAACCTTCGGTACATCAAATCACATAAACTCATAATATAATTGTCATCGTAACTTTAAGCGTGCGGACCCTTTGGGTTCGAGAACAATGTAGACATGACCGAGACACCTCTCCGGTCAATAACCAATAGCGGGACCTGGATGCCCATATTGGCTCCCACATATTCTACGAAGATCTTTATCGGTCAGACCGCATAACAACATACGTTGTTCCCTTTGTCATCGGTATGTTACTTGCCCGAGATTCGATCGTCGGTATCTCGATACCTAGTTTAATCTCGTTACCGGTAAGTCTCTTTACTCGTTTCGTAATACATCATCCCGCAACTAACTTATTAGTCACAATGCTTGCAAGGCTTATAGTGATGTGCATTACCGAGTGGGCCCAGAGATACCTCTCCGACAATCGGAGTGACAAATCCTATTCTCGAAATACGCCAACCCAACAAGTACCTTTGGAGACACCTGTAGAGCACCTTTATAATCACCCAGTTACGTTGTGACGTTTGGTAGCACACAAAGTGTTCCTCCGGTAAACGGGAGTTGCATAATCTCATAGTCTTAGGAACATGTATAAGTCATGAAGAAAGCAATAGCAACATACTAAACGATCGGGTGCTAAGCTAACGTAATGGGTCATGTCAATCACGTCATTCTCCTAATGAGGTGATCCCGTTAATCAAATAACAACTCATGTCTATGGCTAGGAAACATAACCATCTTTGATTAACGAGCTAGTCAAGTAGAGTCATACTACTGACACTTTGTTTGTCTATGTATTCACACATGTATTATGTTTCCGGCTAATACAATTCTAGCATGAATAATAAACATTTATCATGATACAAGGAAATATATAATACTTTATTATTGCCTCTAGGGCATATTTCCTTCAGTCTCCCACTTGCACTAGAGTCAATAATCTAGATTACATAGTAATGATTCTTACACCCATGGAGTCTTGGTGCTGATCATGTTTTGCTCGTGGAAGAGGCTTAGTCAACGGATCTGCTACATTCAGATCCGTATGTATCTTGCAAATTTCTATGTCTCCCACCTGGACTAAATCCCGGATGGAATTGAAGCGTCTTCTGATGTGCTTGGTTCTCTTGTGAAATCTGGATTCCTTTGCTAAGGCAATTGCACCAGTATTATCACAAAAGATTTTCATTGGTCCCGATGTACTAGGTATGACACCTAGATCGGTTATGAACTCCTTCATCCAGACTCCTTCAGTCGCTGCTTCTGAAGCAGCTATGTATTCCGCTTCACACGTAGATCCCGCCACGACACTTTGCTTGGAACTGCACCAACTGACAGCTCCATCGTTCAATGTAAATACGTATCCGGTTTGCGATTTCGAATCGTCCGGATCAGTGTCAAAGCTTGCATCAACGTAACCATTTACGATGAGCTCTTTGTCACCTCCATATACGAGAAACATATCCTTAGTCCTTTTCAGGTATTTCAGGATGTTCTTGACCGCTGTCCAGTGATCCACTCCTGGATTACTTTGGTACCTCCCTGCTAAACTTATAGCCAGGGACACATCAGGTCTGGTACACAGCATTGCATACATGATAGAGCCTATGGCTGAAGCATAGGGAACATCTTTCATCTTCTCTCTATCTTTTGCAGTGGTCGGGCATTGAGTCTTACTCAATCTCACACCTTGTAGTACAGGCAAGAACCCTTTCTTTGCTTGATCCATTTTGAACTTCTTCAAAACTTTGTCAAGGTATGTGCTTTGTGAAAGTCCAATTAAGCGTCTTGATCTATCTCTATAGATCTTAATGCCTAATATATATGCAGCTTCACCGAGGTCTTTCATTGAAAAACTTTTATTCAAGTATCCCTTTATGCTATCCAGAAATTCAATATCATCTCCAATCAGTAATATGTCATCCACATATAATATCAGAAATGCTATCGAGCTCCCACTCACTTTCTTGTAAATACAGGCTTCTCCAAAAGTCTGTATAAAACCAAATGCTTTGATCACACTATCAAAGCGTTTATTCCAACTCCGAGAGGCTTGCACCAGTCCATAAATGGATCGCTGGAGCTTGCACACTTTGTTAGCTCCCTTTGGGTCGACAAAACCTTCCGGTTGCATCATATACAACTCTTCTTCCAGAAATCCATTCAGGAACGCAGTTTTGACATCCATTTTCCAAATTTCATAATCATAAAATGCGGCAATTGCTAACATGATTCGGACAGACTTAAGCATCGCTACGGGTGAGAAGGTCTCATCGTAGTCAATCCCTTGAACTTGTCGAAAACCTTTCGCAACAAGTCGAGCTTTATAGATAGTAACATTACCATCAGCGTCAGTCTTCTTCTTGAAGATCCATTTATTTTCAATGGCTTGCCGACCATCGGGCAAGTCAACCAAAGTCCATACTTTGTTCTCATACATAGACCCTATCTCGGATTTCATGGCTTCAAGCCATTTTGCGGAATCTGGGCTCACCATCGCTTCTTCATAGTTCGTAGGTTCGCCATGGTCTAGTAACATGACCTCCAGAACAGGATTACCGTACCACTCTGGTGCGGATCTTGATCTAGTTGACCTACGAAGTTCAGTAATAACTTGATCTGAAGTTTCATGATCATTATCATTAACTTCCTCACTACTTGGTGTAGGTGTCGCAGAAACTAATCTCTGCGATGATCTACTTTCCAATAAGGGAGCAGGTACGGTTACCTCATCAAGTTCTACTTTCCTCCCACTCACATCTTTCGAGAGAAACTCCTTCTCTAGAAAGGATCCATTTCTAGCAACAAATATCTTGCCTTCGGATCTGTGATAGAAGGTGTACCCAATGGTCTCCTTTGGGTATCCTATGAAGACACATTTCTCCGATTTAGGTTCGAGCTTATCAGGTTGAAGTTTCTTCACATAAGCATCGCAACCCCAAACTTTAAGATACGACAACTTTGGTTTCTTGCCAAACCATAGTTCATAAGGCGTCGTCTCAACGGATTTCGATGGTGTCCTATTTAGAGTGAATGCAGCCGTCTCTAAAGCATAACCCCAAAACGATAGCGGTAAATCAGTAAGAGACATCATAGATCGCACCATATCTAGTAAAGTGCGATTACGACGTTCAGACACACCATTACGCTGTGGTGTTCCGGGTGGCGTGAGTTGCGAAACTATTCCGCATTGTTTCAAATGTAGACCAAACTCGTAACTCAAATATTCTCCTCCACGATCAGATCGTAGGAAATTTATTTTCTTGTTACGATGATTTTCAACTTCACTCTGAAATTCTTTGAATTTTTCAAATGTTTCAGACTTATGTTTCATTAAGTAGATATACCCATATCTGCTCAAATCATCTATGAAGGTGAGAAAATAACGATATCCGCCACGAGCTTCAATATTCATCGGACCACATACATCTGTATGTATGATTTCCAACAAATCTTTTGCTCTCTCCATAGTTCCGGAGAACGGTGTTTTTGTCATCTTGCCCATAAGGCATGGTTCGCAAGTACCAAGTGATTCAAAATCAAGTGTTTCCAAAATTCCATCAGTATGGAGTTTCTTCATGCGCTTTACACCGATATGACCCAAACGGCAGTGCCACAAATAAGTTGCACTGTCATTATTAACTCTGCATCTTTTGGTTTCAACATTATGAATATGTGTATCACTACTATCGAGATTCATTAAAAATAGACCACTCTTCAAGGGTGCATGACCATAAAAAATATTATTCATATAAATAGAACAACCATTATTCTCTGATTTAAATGAATAACCGTCTCGCATTAAACAAGATCCAGATATAATGTTCATGCTCAACGCTGGCACCAAATAACAATTATTTAGGTCTAAAACTAATCCCGAAGGTAGATGTAGAGGTAGCATGCCGACGGCGATCACATCGACTTTGGAACCATTTCCCACGCGCATCGTCACCTCGTCCTTAGCTAAACTTCGCTTAATCCGTAGCCCCTGTTTTGAGTTGCAAATATTAGCAACAGAACCAGTATCAAATACCCAGGTGCTACTGCGAGTATTAGTAAGGTACACATCAATAACATGTATATCACATATACCTTTGTTAACCTTGCCATCCTTCTTATCCGCCAAAAACTTGGGGCAGTTCCGCTTCCAGTGGCCAGTCTGCTTACAGTAGAAGCACTCAGTTTCAGGCTTAGGTCCAGACTTGGATTTCTTCTCCTGAACAGCAACTTGCTTGCTATTCTTCTTGAAGTTCCCTTTCTTCTTCCCTTTGCCCTTTTTCTTGAAACTAGTGGTTTTACTGACCATCAACACTTGATGCTCCTTTTTGATTTCTACCTCCGCTGCCTTTAGCATTGCGAAGAGCTCGGGAATCGTCTTATCCATCCCTTGCATGTTATAGTTCATCACGAAGCTCTTGTAGCTTGGTGGCAGTGATTGAAGAATTCTGTCAATGACGCAATCATCCGGAAGTTGAACTCCCAGTTGAATCAAGTGATTATTATACCCAGACATTCTGAGTATATGCTCACTGACAGAACTATTCTCTTCCATCTTGCAGCTATAGAACTTATTGGAGACTTCATATCTCTCAATCCGGGCATTTGCTTGAAATATTAACTTCAACTCCTGGAACATCTCATATGCTCCATGACGTTCAAATCGTCGTTGAAGTCCCGGTTCTAAGCCGTAAAGCATGGCACACTGAACTATTGAGTAGTCATCAGCTTTGCTTTGCCAGACGTTCATAACTTCTGGTGTAGCTCTTGCAGGAGGCCTGGCACCTAGTGGTGCTTCCAGGACGTAATTCTTCTGTGTAGCAATGAGGATAATCCTCAAGTTACGGACCCAGTCCGTGTAATTGCTACCATCATCTTTCAACTTAGCTTTCTCAAGGAACGCATTAAAATTCAACGGAACAACAGCACGGGCCATATATCTACAATTAACATAGACAAGCAAGATACTATCAGGTACTAAGTTCATGATAAATTTAAGTTCAATTAATCATAATACTTAAGAACTCCCACTTAGATAGACATCTCTCTAATCATCTAAGTGATTACGTGATCCAAAGCAACTAAACCATGACCGATTAACACGTGAGATGGAGTAGTTTCAATGGTGAACATCACTATGTTGATCATATCTACTATATGATTCACGCTCGACCTTTCGGTCTCTGTGTTCCGAGGCCATATCTGTATATGCTAGGCTCGTCAAGTTTAACCCGAGCATTCCGCGTGTGCAACTGTTTTGCACCCGTTGTATTTGAACGTAGAGCCTATCACACCCGATTAACACGTGGTGTCTCAGCACGAAGAACTTTTGCAACGGTGCATACTCAGGGAGAACACTTTTATCTTGAAATTTTAGTGAGAGATCATCTTATAATGCTACCGTCAATCAAAGCAAGATAAGATGCATAAAGGATTAACATCACATGCAATCAATATAAGTGATATGATATGGCCATCATCATCTTGTGCTTGTGATCTCCATCTCCGAAGCACCGTGCTTGTGATCTCCATCTCCGAAGCACCGTCATGATCGCCATCGTCACCGGCGCGACACCTTGATCTCCATCGTAGCATCGTTGTCGTCTTGCCAACTTATTACTTTTACGACTATCGCTACCGCTTAGTGATAAAGTAAAACTATTACATGGCGATTGCATCTCATACAATAAAGCGACAACCATATGGCTCCTGCCAGTTGCCGATAACTCGGTTACAAAACATGATCATCTCATACAACACATTATATCACATCATGTCTTGACCATATCACATCACAACATGCCCTGCAAAAACAAGTTAGACGTCCTCTACTTTGTTGTTGCAAGTTTTACGTGGCTGCTACGGGCTTAGCAAGAACCGTTCTTACCTACGCATCAAAACCACAACGATAGTTTGTCAAGTTGGTGCTGTTTTAACCTTCGCAAGGACCGGGCGTAGCCACACTCGGTTCAACTAAAGTGAGAGAGACAGACACCCGCCAGTCACCTTTAAGCATCGAGTGCTCGCAACGGTGAAACCAGTCTCGCGTAAGCGTACGCGTAATGTCGGTCCGGGCCGCTTCATCTCACAATACCGCCGAACCAAAGTATGACATGCTGGTAAGCAGTATGACTTATATCGCCCACAACTCACTTGTGTTCTACTCGTGCATAACATCAACGCATAAAACCAGGCTCGGATGCCACTGTTGGGGAACGTAGTAATTTCAAAAAAATTCTACGCACACGCAAGATCATGGTGATGCATAGCAACGAGAGGGGAGAGTGTTGTCCACGTACCCTCGTAGACCGAAAGCGGAAGCGTTAACACAACGCGGTTGATGTAGTCGTACGTCTTCACGATCCGACCGATCAAGTACCGAACGCACGGCACCTCCGAGTTCAGCACACGTTCAGCTCGATGACGTCCCTCGAACTCCCACTTGATTCACTATTTTATCACTATTTTATCTGGAAGATTAACTCCCACTTGATTCAAGCGATTGTTGTACCCAGACAATCTGAGCACATGCTCACTGCTTAAGCTATTCTCCTCCATCTTTTAGCTATAGAACTTGTTGGAGACTTCATATCTCTCAACTCGGGTATTTTCTTGAAATATTAACTTCAACTCCTGGAACATCTCATATGGTCCATGACGTTCAAAACGTCTTTGAAGTCCCGATTCTAAGCCGTTAAGCATGGTGCACTAAACTATCAAGTAGTCATCATATTGAGCTCGCCAAACATTCATAACGTCTGCATCTGCTCTTGCAATAGGTCTGTCACCTAGCGGTGCATCAAGGACATAATTCTTCTGTGCAGCAATGAGGATAATCCTTAGATCACGGATCCAATCCGCATCTTTGCTACTAACATCTTTCAACATAATTTTTCTCTAGGAACATATCAAAAATAAACATAGGGAAGCAACAACGCGAGCTATTGATCTACAACATAATTTGCAAAATACTATCAGGATTAAGTTCATGATAAATTTAAGTTCAATTAATCAAATTACTTAAGAACTCCCACTTAGATAGACATCCCTCTAATCCTCTAAGTGATCACGTGATCCATATCAACTAAACCATAACCGATCATCACGTGAAATGGAGTAGCTTTCAATGGTGAACATCACTATGTTGATCATATCTACTATATGATTCACGCTCGACCTTTCGGTCTCAGTGTTCCGAGGCCATATCTGCATATGCTAGGCTCATCAAGTTTAACCTGAGTATTCCGCGTGTGCAACTGTTTTGCACCCGTTGTATTTGAACGTAGAGCCTATCACACCCGATCATCATGTGGTGTCTCAGCACGAAGAACTTTCGCAACGGTGCATACTCAGGGAGAACACTTTTATCTTGAAATTTTAGTGAGAGATCATCTTATAATGCTACCGTCAATCAAAGCAAGATAAGATGCATAAAAGATTAACATCACATGCAATCAATATAAGTGATATGATATGGCCATCATCATCTTGTGCTTGTGATCTCCATCTCCGAAGCACCGTCATGATCACCATCGTCACCGGCGCGACACCTTGATCTCCATCGTAGTATCGTTGTCGTCTCGCCAACTTATTGCTTTTACGACTATCGCTACTGCTTAGTGATAAAGTAAAACAATTACATGGCGATTGCATTGCATACAATAAAGCGACAACCATATGGCTCCTGCCAGTTGCCGATAACTCGGTTACAAAACATGATCATCTCATACAATAAAATATAGCATCATGTCTTGACCATATCACATCACAACATGCCCTGCAAAAACAAGTTAGACGTCCTCTACTTTGTTGTTGCAAGTTTTACGTGGCTGCTACGGGTTTAGCAAGAACCGTTCTTACCTACGCATCAAAACCACAACGATAGTTTGTCAAGTTGGTGCTGTTTTAACCTTCGCAAGGACCGGGCGTAGCCACACTCGGTTCAACTAAAGTGAGAGAGACAGACACCCGCCAGTCACCTTTAAGCAACGAGTGCTCCGAACGGTGAAACCAGTCTCGCGTAAGCGTACGCGTAATGTCGGTCCGGGCCGCTTCATCTCACAATACCGCTGAACCAAAGTATGACATGCTGGTAAGCAGTATGACTTATATCGCCCACAACTCACTTGTGTTCTACTCGTGCATAGCATCAACGCATAAAACCAGGCTCTGATACCACTGTTGGGGAACGTAGTAATTTCAAAAATTTCCTACGCACACGCAAGATCATGGTGATGCATAGCAACGAGAGGGGAGAGTGTTGTCCACGTACCCTCGTAGACCGACAGCGGAAGCGTTATCACAACGCGGTTGATGTAGTCGAACGTCTTCACGATCCGACCGATCAAGTACCGAACGTACGGCACCTCCGAAGTTCTACACACGTTCAGCTCGATGACGTCCCTCGAACTCCGATCCAGCCGAGTGTTGAGGGAGAGTTTTGTCAGCACGACGGCGTGGTGACGATGATGATGTTCCACCGACGCAGGGCTTCGCCTAAGCTTCGCGACGGTATTATCGAGGTGTAATCTGGTGGAGGGGGGCACCGCACACGGCTAAAATATCGTATATCAAGTGTGTTCTTAGGTGCCCCCCTGCCCCCGTATATAAAGGAGCAAGGGGAGGCCGGCTGCCTATGGGGCGCGCCAAGGAGAGGGGGGGAGTCCTCCTCCTAGTAGGAGTAGGACTCCCCTTTCCTAGTCCTACTAGGAAAAGAAGGGGGGAAGGAAAGAGAGGGAGAGGGAGAGGGAAAGGGGGCTGCGCCCCCCTCTCCGAGTCCAACTAGGACTCCTCTGGGAGGGGGCGCACCACCTCATGGCTGCTTCCCTCTTTCTCCCCTCAAGGCCCACTAAGGCCCAATACTTCCCCGGGGGGTTCCGGTAACCCTCCGGCACTCCGGTTTAATCCGAAACTTCTCCGGAACACTTCCGGTGTCCGAATATAGTCGTCCAATATATCAATCTTTACGTCTCGACCATTTCGAGACTCCTCGTCATGTCCGTGATCACATCCGGGACTCCGAACAACCTTCGGTACATCAAATCACATAAACTCATAATATAACTGTCATCGTAACTTTAAGCGTGCGGACCCTTTGGGTTCAAGAACAATGTAGACATGACCGAGACACCTCTCCGGTCAATAACCAATAGCGGGACCTGGATGCCCATATTGGCTCCCACATATTCTACGAAGATCTTTATCGGTCAGACCGCATAACAACATACGTTGTTCCCTTTGTCATCGGTATGTTACTTGCCCGAGATTCGATCGTCGGTATCTCGATACCTAGTTTAATCTCGTTACCGGTAAGTCTCTTTACTCGTTCCGTAATACATCATCCCGCAACTAACTTATTAGTCACAATGCTTGCAAGGCTTATAGTGATGTGCATTACCGAGTGGGCCCAGAGATACCTCTCCGACAATCGGAGTGACAAATCCTATTCTCGAAATACGCCAACCCAACAAGTACCTTTGGAGACACCTGTAGAGCACCTTTATAATCACCCAGTTACGTTGTGACGTTTGGTAGCACACAAAGTGTTCCTCCGGTAAACGGGAGTTGCATAATCTCATAGTCTTAGGAACATGTATAAGTCATGAAGAAAGCAATAACAACATACTAAACGATCGGGTGCTAAGCTAACGTAATGGGTCATGTCAATCACGTCATTCTCCTAATGAGGTGATCCCATTAATCAAATAACAACTCATGTCTATGGCTAGGAAACATAACCATCTTTGATTAACGAGCTAGTCAAGTAGAGGCATACTAGTGACACTTTGTTTGTCTATGTATTCACACATGTATTATGTTTCCGGCTAATACAATTCTAGCATGAATAATAAACATTTATCATGATAGAAGGAAATATATATAATACTTTATTATTGCCTCTAGGGCATATTTCCTTCAGTATCCACTATGTTTTGAGATTGATGTTGCTATGACTTTCCTATGCTTAATGCTTGTCACTAGGGCCCGAGTGCCATGATTTCAGATCTGAACCTATTATGTTTTCATGAATATATTTGTGTTCTTGATCCTACCTTGCAAGTTGTAGACACCTATTACGAGTTATGATCCGCATACCCCAAGGTGACAATAATTGGGATTCTTTCCGGTGATTACCGTAGTTTGAGGAGTTCATGTATTCACTAAGTGTTAATGCTTTGGTCTGGTTCTCTATTAAAAGGAGGCCTTAATATCCCTTAGTTTCCATTAGGACCCCGCTGCCATGGGAGGGTAGGACAAAAGATGTCACGCAAGTTCTTTTTCATAAGCACGTATTACTATATTCAGAATACATCCTTACATTATATTGATGAATTGGAGCTAGTTCTGGGTCACCCTAGGTTATAACTGTTGCATGATTAATGCCATCCGACATAATTATCCATCATTGATCCATTGCCTACGAGCTTTTCACATATTGATCTTCGTTATGTTACTTTGCCGTTGCCACTATTACAATTGCTACAAAACTGCTACTGTTACTTTTGCCACCGTTACCGTTACTTCCATACTACTTTGCTACTAAACACTTTGCTGCAGATATTAAGTCTTTCAGGTGTGGTTGAATTGACAACTCAGCTGCTAATACTTGAGAATATTCTTTGGCTCCCCTTGTGTCGAATCAATAAATTTGGGTTGAATACTCGACCCTCAAAAATTGTTGCGATCCCCTATACTTGTGGGTTATCAAGACCTTTTTCTGGCGCCGTTGCCGGGGAGCATAGCTCTATTCTCTGAGTCACTTGGGATTTATATCTATTGATCACTATGAGGAATTTGAATGATACTAGAACCAAGATTTTTCCCTCTACTACGAGGGGAGGTAAGGAACTGCCATCTAGCTCTGCACTTGATTCACCTTTTGTTTTGAGTAAGCTTGCGACACCTACAGCTGCTATTGATTTTGATATGTCGCATGTGATTGATGATGCTACTTTTGCTATGAATGATGCTCATGATGCTACTACTTTGCTTGATAAAACGGTGCCACTAGGTGAATTACTTGATGAGCATCTTGCTAGAGTTAGAACTATTGATTATGCTGAAGATGATGATATTTCTGAAACTGATGAAATTATTGAAACTGAAAACTTTGAGACACCTGATAAGACTAGCTCTCCTAGATATGAACTTCCTATTATGCCTGAGGGTTATGTTATGGATGGAGAGGTAGTTAGGGACTTTCTGGCTTGTAATGATAGAGACGATCTTAAGAAATTATTATGAAAGTGGAAAGAAAAATCTTTGAATGCTAGAATGCAATATGATCCTAAGTTTGCAACTTCACCTACCTTTATTACTAATAAGGATTATGAATTCTCTGTCGATCCTGAGTTAATTACTTTGGTTGAATCTGATCCTTTCCATGGTTATGAATCTGAAACTGTTCTGGCACATCTCACTAAATTGAATGATATAGCCACCCTATTTGCTTGTGAGGAAAAAATTCGCTATTACTATATTCTTAAGTTGTTTCCTTTCTCGTTAAAGGCTGATGCTAAGTTATGGTTTAATTATCTTGCTCCTAGTTGTGTGCGTAGTCCCCATGATATGATTTACTACTTCTCTGAAAAATATTTCCCTGCTCATAAGAAATAAGCTGCTTTAAAGGAAATATTTAACTTTATGCAATTTGAAGAAGAGAGTCTCCCAAAAGCTTGGGGGAGGCTTCTCCAATTACTTAATGCTTTGTCTGATCATCCTCTCAACAAAAATGAAATGCTTGATACCTTTTATAATGGACTAACCGATGCTTCCAGAGACCACCTGGAAAGTTGTGTTGGTCGTGTTTTCAGGGAACGAACTGTTGAGGAAGCTCAATTGCTATTGAATAATATATTGAGTAATGACAATGATTGAACACTAACTGAACCAACTCCAAAGAAAAGGGGTATTCTATTTCTTAGTACCGAAGATATGCAAGAGGCAAAGAAATCTATGAAAGAAAAAGGTATTAAAGGTGAAGATGTTAAGAATTAACCGCCTATTGAAGAAATACATGGTCTTGATAACCCGACACAGGTAGTAGAGGTAAATTCTCTCTATAGATTTGATGAAGGTGATATTCCTCATAATAAGTCTGCTAGTCAATGCTTGGACGAGTTTGATAATTTTATTGTTAAACAGGAAAATTCAATGCTTATGTTAGTAGACAATTGAAACGTAATGCTTACATGCTTGACTGCTTGGGTGATTATATGAGTAGAACTGTTAATGATCTTAAGCTTATTAGTAAGCATGCTTCCATGGTTAAAACTCAAGTAGAACAAGTACTTAAGGCATGGGATGATTTGCTCAACGAGTTGAATAGTAAGAACAATGACAACGTTGTTAGAGTTATGACTAGACGTGGTAAAATTGTTGGGGAACGTACCATGCAATTTCAAAAAAAATCCTACGCTCACGCAAGATCTATCTAGGAGATGCATAGAAACAAGAGGGGAAGAGTGTGTCCACGTACCCTCGTAGACCGAAAGCGGAAGCATTTGACAACGCGGTTGATGTAGTCGAACTTCTTCTAGCTCCGACCGATCAAGCACCGAACGTACGACGCCTCCGAGTTCTGCACACGTTCAACGCAATGACGTCCCTTGCCTTCTTGATCCAGCAAGGTGTCGAGTAAGTAGATGAGTTCTGTCAGCATGACGGCATGGTGACGGTGATGGTGAACTGATTCTCGCAGGGCTTTGCCTAAGCACCGCAAAACTATGACCAGGGGTGTAAACTGTGGAGGGGGGCACCGCACACGGCTAACAATTGTTGGTGTGTGTTATAGGTGCCCCCTCCCCATGTATATATAGGGGGGAGGGGGAGGGGAGCAGCCATGGGGCGCCCCAAGTAGGAGGAATCCTACTTGGGGGCCTCCCCCAATTCGGCATCCCCCCTTCCTTTTTTAGCCGGAGAGAAAAGGGAAGGGCGAAGGAGAGAAGGAAGGGGGGCCGAACCCCTTCTCCTCCTTCTCCAATTCGGCCACATGCCTAAGGGGGGTTGCCACCCCTTGTGGGCTGGTGTGCTCCCCTCTTATGGCCCATATCACTACAAAAAAAGACACATCCGTGACATTTTGGGCCGAACGAATTTTTTTTCTGTCATACATATGACACTTCTATTACGATAATTGTGACAAAACCCGGTATCATCATAGATGTGGTGGGCTCCTACTTCGATGACAAAAAATCATGACAGAAAATGGGCTTTTCGTCCTGGGCGGGCCGGAGAAGCAGCTGCATGACATTCTTTGGGCCGTCCATGACGGAAAAAACCGTGGTAGAAGCGAGGGCGAGGAAAATTTTGGGGAGTTCCCGGTTACGGTGGGAGGTCGGGGGATGAGCGATGCGTGTTTCTCTCATACACGTACGCGCGTGTGTGCAAGGCGTTGGCTCTAACTGAACCCGAGCGAGGCGTTGGGCTCTAACTGAACCTGAGTGATTGCACTGCAGGCTACGCGTTACTGAATCCGAGCGATCGATCGATGGCTGTTAACTGAACCCGATCGAGCAATTCCTTCGCTACTGCTGCTTACTGAAGCCGATCGATGTTGCCTCTGGATGAACAGTGAGCGTTGCTGGGGGGTTTGGATGAACAGTTCCCGGTGGGGGTGGATGAATAGGACCCCGTGGTGTTGCCTCTGGATGAATAGGACCCCGATCGATCGAGCCGGTTGGGGCTGGATGAACAGGACCCCGTGGAGGGCAGGATGAACAGGACCACCCCGTGGTGGGCAGAATGAACAGTAGACGGTGGAGGGCTGGATGAACAGTAGCCCATGGAGGGGTGGTTGAACAGGAGCCCGTCGACAGGGCTGGTTGAACAGTAGCCGGTGGAGTAGCGCGTGGTGGAGGCTGGATGAACAGGAGCCCGTGGATGAACAGTCGCAGGTGGAGGCTGGAGGAGGTCGGCGGTGGATGAACAGTAGCCCGTGGAGGCTGGAGGGGGTCGATGGTTGAGATGAACAGTGTCTCGTGGAGTCCCATTTTTTGATACGCCACATCCCTCCCAATGAACAGGACCCCCGTTTCGACCGTAGCGCTCCAACACAAGTCCGTTTCCTCCATTTTGCGGTATGCCACACCCCTCCCGATCAACAGGACCCCCGTTTCGACCGTAGGAGGTCTGTTTCCTCCGTTTTGCGGTACGCCAGACCCCTCCCGATGAACAGGATCCCGTTTCAAACATGGCCGGTCGAACACAAGGCCGTTTCCTTTGTTCTGCGGTACGCCAGGCCTCATTTCCATCGGCTGTTCCGTCCAAGCCCTCATGATGAACACGACGACGCATTCCGTTTCGACCCAGCCGGTTGGCTCCCCATGAACACGACAACGATGATGTTTCTCCCTTCCGACCCAGCCATGTACACGAGCCCTGGCCATACGTATGCGCGAGTAGGCGTTCGAGACCCTGCCCGTATGTACGTACGTGGCCGTATTTTCTTTCTTGCACACTGGCCGCTGTACGTACGTGTACATGCTACGTGCGCACCTCTACTACGACACGTGCGTGCCTCTACATCGACCAGTATGTACGTACAAGTTCGCGACCAGAATGACAATGCTACGTACGCTTCGACTAGGTGGGTCCCGACTGTCAGCCACTTCCTTGCCTGCGAAGATGTAGCTGGTGGGTCCCAGCAGTCAGGGGGGCGAATCGTTTTTTTTGCCCGGATGCACTTCCTTGCGTGCGAAGATGTAGCTGGTGGGTCCCCGCAGTCAGGGGGAAACGTTTTTTCGCGAAATACGGTGGCGCGTATGATGCGTCCCCACTGTCAGGTGGAGGAATAATGATTTTCTGCGTAATAAGGAGGCACTTCCTTGCTGCGGTTGTGGACCCAGCTGTCAGCCTCTCCATGTATAGTCCATGTCCGATGGAAGCCGTTCCTTGACCACGTTGACCACGCCGTGCCGAGAGCACCAGGGTGGTGGACGACGGCGAGGCCTAGGAAGGGGATGACGCGGAGCCGGGGAAGACGCGGCAGTGGAAGCCCGCACGGAGAGGAGTACGAGGGTTCACTAGTTCGGCTGCGGTGTGAGGTTGCCGTCGCTGCAGGGCCTGGCCAGCGGTGGGAATCGTAGGGGGCGGTGAGTTCTCCGTGGCAGCACAGCCGGCCACGGGAGGCAGGAGCATGCGGCACGACCGGCGCTGCTTTGGGCGGCTGGAGCAACAAGACCAGAGGTTGAAGAAGCACTACGGCCGTTGGATGGACATCATACGGTCACTGGAGCTAGAACCGTGCATATTGACTAAGTTGACAAAGCCTTCCATCCCCGTCAACTTAGTAGGCCCACAAGTCAGCATGCCACTATACTGGGTCCCAGCTAGCAGGGGGAGTATTCATTTTTTGTGCGTAATAAGGACGCACTTCCTTGCGTGCGAAGATATAGCTGGTGGGTCCGAGCTGTCAGCGGCGGTAACGTTTTTTTTCGCAAAATACAGAGGCCCTTTCGGTGGGTCCCAGATGTCTGGTGGAGGAATCATTATTTTGCGCGTAATAAGGAGGCATTTCCTTGGGTGCGGCTGTGGACCCAGCTGTCAGCCTCTCCACGTACAGTCCACTTCAGATGCATGTCGGTCGTTGACCACGTTGACCAGGCCGCACCGGGAGCACCAGGGCGGTGGACGACGGTGAGGCCTAGGAAGGGAATGACACGGAGGCAGGGAAGACTCGGCAGTTGTTTCCCATGCGGAGGGGAGTACGACTATATGAGGTTTTACTAGTTCGTCTGCCGTCGCCGGAGAATAACAATAGGTGTGGGTGAGTAGAGGGATGGCTAGGCCAGCGATGGGAGTACGATGGGGCGGTGAAGCCTGCGCGGCAGCACAGCCGGCCGCGGGGAGGATGGAGCAGGCAGTCCCGCCGGCGCTTGTTTGAGCGGCTGGAGTAGGAAGAGCAGAGATTGAAGAAGCACGACGGCCGTTGGATGGACATCCAACAGTCACTGCTTGTGCGTCAACCTTTTTTTTAGGAAAGCCTGAAATCTGTGGAAAACAACATACAACCCATCTGCCATTATTTCTAATAATTTACAGCCCATTTGCTAATTCTGAAGGTTTTTTGGAGCCCATATTCTTTTTGTTAGCATTACAGCCCATATTGTGGCCACGGTTAAAAAATTATACGAAATGTTGCATATTTCGGTGCGGTCCGAACTGTTTTTAATCCCGAAATTTCGAGTCACATTCAAACTGATTTTAAAAATAAATGTATATCAATATAAAATCCAACAAATTGTCCAGGCATAAAAATTAATGCAATTTAAAATCTTGAAATGAAAAAAAGAAATTTGAAAGTAATTGCCGGTTTGATGTGTTTTAAAAATGTACAGCCCATTTCTCATTACTGATAGGCCATTTTCTCGTCCAGCCGAATGAAGCTCTCCTCGTCTTGAAAGATTTGCAGCCCAATAGGCCTGACAAAGCGACTTACTTGGCAAATCACAAAAAAACTGGGCTAGCCATTTTCTAAAAGAAAAAAAAAACTACTGGGCTGGTCTGTGGTAAACATAAAAGAGAAGGCTGTCTAGACATGCCAGAGTGCCCCGCACAGGCCAGTTGACACCCTGCTTCCGTCTCAAAAACAAATTAGATAAATGCCACAACAAATATGGCGATTCATAAAAATGCCACTGCAATTTCCAAACTTTGAAAAATGCCACTGCAATTTTTGCAAACTTTGGAAAACGGCACTGCAATTTGCAAACTTTGGAAAACGCCACTCCAGACTTCGAAAAATGCCACTGGGGATGGCATGAAATGGCATTTTTCAAAGTTTGGAAATTGCAATGGCATTTCTTAGAAACACTAGATTTGGAGTGGCATTTATCAAATTAACCCAAAACAAAAATAACTGGGCGAGCTGCTGGGTCCCTGATGTCAGCCGCTCGTTGTGCAACTCTCTCGTTTATTGACTACGTTGACAATGGCATGGGACCCAGATGTCAGAAATCCATTACGAGGAGCCATTTTTTATTGGATTGAAATAAGGAGGCACTTTGCTTGCGTACTGCCATGACCTTGGCGGGTCCCTGCTGTCATCCTCTCCACGTACAATCATCTCCTGGTTGTGTACGCGTCAACTTGGTAGGCCCACAAGTCAGCCTCTAAACCCGTGGAGGACAAATACAACCCATTAAAAAAAATAACAGCCCATTCCATATGTTCAAACGGAAAGTTCAACATTCAGAGCAAAGTAACAGGTCTGATCCACATATAGAGTACTGAACTTCCACGTTGACAACCATCATAGCCAAGTTAACTATCGACTTCCACTAATACTCTAGTAGCGTACAAGTACTAACTTACTCTTAGCTAACTAGACGATGTCGGCCGCCATCTGCAGTACACGCTAAACGCCGGCACCGGCGTCCTCCGCCTCGCCTCGGACTTGCCAGAGGTGCGATAGGGCGCGTTGCTCGCGCGTGTTGGCCCTTTCCATGCCGGCGTGGTCCACCGAAGCTTCGGCTTCTAAGCGGGAAACCCACTTGACGAGATGGTAGTAAAAATCGGCGTCGCGAACGCGTGCGTGCCCGACAGCCTCTAGGGCTATTTGCCGGGCGCCGGCCTCCACGTAGTCGGCCCACGTGCGGGCGCTCTGCTCGCGACTCAGAGCGTCGGTGCGCTGTTGCTCCATGTCCCGCTGGCGGCGCAATTCGGCGATATGCTGCTCATCCGCCAAGCGGTCGCGCTCCAACAACTCCTGATCCTCCGCCAGGCGGTCATGCTCCAACAATTCCTCGATCTCCGCATTGCCATCTAAAGACCGATAGAATGCCTCCTCCCTCTGTCTGCCTTCCGGTGAAAAACCGAACACTAGTTCCGGCGGTGACCGCCTCCGGCCACGCCTATCGCGGACGGGTGGGGGCATGGCAGACGTGGCAAGAGCGAGGATAAGTGGCGAGCAACGTCGGGCCGGTGGGGGCTTATGAGGATAGGGCGAGTTGGGTCACGGTGCCACCATAGAAGGCCGACAAACAGTACTTATAAGCAGAAGGTAGCGCGACGGTCATCGGAATTCAATGCGTAATGAAGCAGGCATGGCTTAGCGCGCCAGCTTGCTGTGGAAAACTAGAGAAACTGAAATTCTGACTGTGCCGTCCCGTCCCGTCCGTGCTGGGTCGCACGCCGGCCTTACGGTCAAACGAGTGCACTCGAATCATCTCCCTCCTTGTCAATAATGGTTCCACGGATTTAAAAGGCCCGCAACAATTAAAGCGCATCTTTTTTCGCATAGTTAGCTGCCTTAATTACGGCCGGCTGCATGCGGGCACTCAAAATCGCTCGCAGCTAGTACGCGGAGCAGCATGCAATGAGACGCAGCCGAGGGCATTAATTGATGAACTTTAGCTAGGAGATAAGGCATTTGCGAACATTTTTGCTAGCAGTTTCTTCATATTCGCATGGCATTTTCTTCAGAGCAGCTTGTCAGTTTCTTCAGAGGTAGGCATTTCTATTCAAAAAACTGCCACTTCGGATCTTGCGTCGCAACTAAAACAGCCAGGAGCGCATTAGTAGGCTAGCTAGTGATCGATCGGTAACTTGTAAACACTGGGCGAACAGATATAAGGAACGGTTAATGCATCTCAATGATTCACAGATCATATACAAATATGTAGCTCCAAAAGCAAAGATCATCCACAACTAAAACCAACTAGTACGATTCCCATACTTAAGATCAACATGTTAATGCATCTCAATGATTCACAGATCATATACAAATATGTAGCTCCAAAAGCAAAGATCTAGAAAAACATATGTTCTTCCTACTAACATGGATGCTTCTCTTGGCCAACATTCAGTACAGACTGAATGACAAATTTGTTTGTGAAGTCTACAATTCCTCTTGCAAACATAACTGGTTTCACCAACAGCTGGAACCATGGGAATGAACCACACATGATGGAGGAACATCCACTACAATATGATTTGGTCTTCTCTTGATCACACGGCGAGACTATTTTTGGAATACAAACTTTAACTTAGGCAAAATGATGCCCATTGTATAATCAGACCAAAGAAATGAAGCACCTAGTGTTGGCCAATAAATAGTACAGTACTGCTTTTCTGTAGTCCATGAAGTGACTATCCAATCTTTCAGTGTCTATTTTCAAATGGCACTACATGCAGTGACTATACTATTCTCTTGTGCAGTTCAACCAAAATTGCGGTCCGTTTGTGTGTTTGCTAAATAGCAACGGGCAGACATCTCTGTCTGCACAAATATCAAGCAGCTAGTAAACATATACCCACCTTGTATTTTCGGTTTAAACATGTCTCTTCCGCTTAGATCTGTCATGTTTTGCACTGGACAATTTGATACAGTCATGTTTTGCCCTGGACAATTTCATACTGAATTGATTTGCTTATTCAGAGCAAAAATATAGCGCCTATTCTTCATCAGACCAAGGATATCCATGTTCGCAGTGATGGAAGAGGTGAAATCGATACAACCGAAATTGAGCATCCAATCATTGAATCATGTCCTGCACCTCCAATGTAGGTCCACCCTGCCAATAAATTCACATTCAAACCACTAGTATTACTATCTAATGACAGTACAAAAAGAGTAGCAAGATAGTAGCAAACCATGTACCTTCTTAATGAACAGCTCATAGTGCCACCAATTGGATATAAAGGTTTGGGAGAAAACATGCTCCTAATGTTGAACCAGTTGGACTTTTTGTGCAGTTCCACTAAACTCGAGCATCCCTATTTGCATAGATATTGAAAGTGTGATTACTATAAAAGTGGCACTAGTTGAAGCATAGACTCACAAATATAAGCATTCCAATTTCTTAATGGGAAAAGGTAGCAAGACTGTTTCTAACCACCTTATTGAAGGAATAAATAAGGCAACAGAGGCTGATGCCAGAAAGGCATATATAGTTCTTTCTGAAAGAATGATCGATTCCTGACCTTTCCTCTTCTTTTAAGCATATTTTGTGCAGTTCAACTAAAATAAAATGCCATCACCGCCTTGACAATTTGGTGACACTGTACAAAAGGAAATGACTTAACATTACATCATGATGTCAGGTATGTAGTCGACAGGCATTAGAGACAAACTTACAGACCTCCTCCGATAACATAATGAACATTAATTTTAACAAAGGCGTGACTAGCTTTACTGGGATAATTTGAGTGAACTCTACACCCTCTGTTCCTTAATATAAGAGATTTTTGCGGTTCAGTTTAAAGTACCCAAACGTCTACTAGTATTTAGAAAAACAGGTAGTAGTTTTCTTGAACGTATCTGGGAAAGCTTGCCACCCTTTATTTATGTCCATACGCTAATGCAACACCATTCGAAATTTCGAATACTACAAATATACACTAATCCAGTGGTAGTGCAATAGTAGAGTAGTTATTTTATTACAGGGTACAGTACTATGGTTTTACTGAACAGATTTCAATAAACTCTGGCACTGGAAGATTTCTAAAAGATTTAACAATACAAAATGTAAAGGTAACACGTTTCAGCATTGGTATACTAGCTGTGCATGAGCATTAAAGCAAATACAAAAGTCTGAAGGTAACTAGCATTATTAACTAATGACCGTATAAAAAAAATTGCAAACGATGTACCTCCAAGGTAAATATCATTTCGAACTCGGGGGGCCTTAAAAATTGCTATCCCAATCTTGATAATCGATCAAACATAAAAACTTGATAGAACGAATCAAGAGAACAGCCGGAGGAGGAGGTGCCCACTCTTAACCTTTCCTCTTGTCTTCATAATTTTTTGTGCAGTTTAACCAAAATAAAATGACATCAGCGCCTTGGCATTTTGGTGACACTGTACAAAAAAATTAACTTATCTCATGAAAGTGAGGCATGTAATCTATAAGCATTAACAGTGCAAAAATCTGAAGGTAGTAACAAGTTTCATCGTTGGTATACTGGCTGTGCAACATCATTAGAATGCCTTAGTTGAAAAATCTTTAATACATCCACAATCAACAGCTAACCCTGAAATAATCCAGTGACATTAAATAGCATTGCTTAAATTTATCGGTGGCATTAGACTGAGTGCGGCATTAGTTAAATGTGGCATCACTTTAGCAGTAGCATTGCTTGACTTGACTGCTGGCGTTATAGTAACAGCAAAAAAGTTAGACTAAGAGCATGTGAGGCCCATTCGGACAGTGGGCGCACCAGTACGATGTACCTCCACGGACGCATAGAGTGGTGAGGGAGGTATGGTTGCCCAGAGCAACAAATATCCAGGCAGCATATGTGGATTACGTCCCATTTTTGTTATGTTTAGCCACCTTTTTCCTATGTGAGGACAACAAACCGATCGACCTGGTCATTCTCTATTGCGTTGTCATGCCTTTCTACCCTTCTTCAACCAAGAGACACGAGACTCGTTCCTTAGCTACTGATTTTCCCCTTCTCAACCTAGATGCGGGTTCGATGCCTACTCTCTTGGACAGTACAGTCTCCCTTCCTTTCCTTATTCAACCCAGACATGGATTAGTCTGCATGAAGTAGGGTTTCCTTTAATAGTGCAAATTAAGGTTTTCGTCTGCGTGACCAGAAGAGCAGAGGATAGCAAATTGGGAAGACGGTGGAGTGGAAAAAGATCCACATGCAGCGACATGGCAGATGGGGCAATAGAACAAGGGTATGGTTCGAAAAGAGGTAGCATACCTGAGGGTCGGCGGGAAGTGGCTTCGCTCGTGGTCATCGTCCTCCACACGCACTACGACAGCGAGCTTGGGGACGGAGGCCATCCCACGCGGGCGCTAGGTCTGAGAGGACGGCCTTGTCGTCAGTGCGTGACCTCGCTCGCCGACGACGAGTGTGTCAACACTACACGTCCTTTTCTTCCCCGGCGGATCTGTGACCACCGGTGAGGAGGGAGAGAGAGGCCGTCTTTTTTAGATCTGGAGAGAGGGTGATAGTGTGAGAAGCAAGTGGGCAGCCATTAGCAAGAAAGCTCTGAAGCTCCAGCCTATATATCTTTTTTATACTACTAGTACTAGAGGTGGAGTAGTGGTAGAGTAGTTTATATTTTCTCTGCAAACAATACCAGTTAGTCGTGCTTCAAAACTGAACAGCACGCCATTAAAAAAATAAAGTCGAGAAATAATGTGGCACCTCGGGCCAACGCGGCCAGATCGCATTTTGCACGAGAAATTAAACACGATGTTTCGTTGACATGTGGTCCCATTCCAACATGTCAATGAGACGACGACGAGTCCTTTTGTACAATTTCCGAAAGGACGTGTAGGCCGGGGTGCCTCTTCGTGTACCGTGGCAAACTGGCAACCGTCCACCGACTCTTCGCCTTTCCCTCTCGATTTGGAACTGCTGTCGCACGCTCTTCCCCCCTCCTCCATTTGCCTTCACCCTTCCTTCTGCCATTGTTCGATCGTCTTCTCCATGGAGGGAACAAGCCGGAAACGACCCCGTTATTCTTGCCCCGATCTGAAAGATGACGTGGCGGGGGAACTCATTGATCGGTGCGACATCATCACCTCGGCTAGCATGGCAGGTTCGTTCAAGCCCATTCTCGACTCAACTAATAACATCATTACAAGGAACCCAAGGGTCCAGGAGCGGTTTGATCTCCCTTATCTTCTTCGCTATAAGCCTGTTCGCATGGGCGCGGACGACGGAGGCCTCGCCTTGTGCAAGTTGATGCCTCTTGATAATGATATGTGTGATATCAAGATGCCATCGCTTAAGGGTAAGTCCTGGGCTGGCACAAATGGGGATTGGGTTGTTTATATTGGGTACAATTGCGAGTGGGAACTTGTGAATGTG
The DNA here is from genome assembly GCF_018294505.1 of Triticum aestivum. Taxonomy (NCBI): domain Eukaryota; kingdom Viridiplantae; phylum Streptophyta; class Magnoliopsida; order Poales; family Poaceae; genus Triticum; species Triticum aestivum. Next base: position 142,667,898 of record NC_057802.1, read on the forward strand.
TACACTCGTCAGCGGATTCCACTTCCAAAAATCTCCGAGTGCCCTGAGGTTGAGCACACAGATGATCTACGTACGTTCAAATATGATCATGGTGACTGTCGTCTACTGAACATAGCAATTTGTCGAGTTCCCAACCGCTCTTGGAATTACAAGAACTACCAAGTTGTTGCTATCTTCGACAAGCTTGTTGCCATCCTTCGTGGTTCGACTGGATGGATATTGCTCAAAAATCAGTTTCTATACACGGATGTGTACTGTGATGCAATTGAATACGAGGATCTTGTGTTTGCTACCACCACTCGTGGCACTGTTTTTGCATGGGATCCTCGTAGTTTCGTTACGTTTGTCTTCCACCATAATTATAATTGTTTCATCCACATGCATGCGGGTTAGCAAGTTTCCCTTTACTAATTAACATTCTTCTTGTGTTTCCAAGGTCCTGTGAACATTCCACCACCTATACTTGAAAAATTTTATAAGCAAGGGGGAGATGACGATGGTGATGATCACGAGCATGAGGAGGAGCAGAACTTATATACTCAGTGGCGCCGGGCAACTAATATCGATGGATCACCTCTTCTTGTCTGTATACAGTGCACTCAGACTGTTACTACTAAGGAAGCAGGTGTTGTCTCCCATGGTCGCCCTCTCCTGACCTATTCCAACACCCGTTGCATGGTATTCAAGACGGATACTAGTATGCTAGCGCAAACACCTTCTCCTTGGTTCAGTATTGATAGTCTTGGAACAGACTCGCTCTTCCTTGGACCAAACTATCCAATGATGGTGAAAGGCGATCCAGCTGCTGTTGACACAACGTTACTACCATTTATGAGAAGCAAATGTATCTATACCTCAGACATTTCGGTGGTTCCCTACCCTGGTCCTGATATATGTCGCTTCAGCCTGGATGATCAGTCCTGCGTTGCTCTCGATATTGACAATAGCCGGCCCTTCCCAGAGCACCTATGGTTCAAAGCAAGCGTTTCCAACGCCGAGGATTGGTTGAGTTGAAGTTCATTTCATTGCTTGTTATTTGTTGTGTGATGAAAACTTTAGTATTTGCTAGAATGGTTTGTTGGAAATAATCTATAATCCAACATGTATCCTTGTTGTCGTTGTGTGTTGATGACTTGTTGTATTTAATGAATGGTACATTTCAGTTGCGAATGCATGTCGTAGACTCAATTTATGAATGGTTTTCGAGTCACTTCTTGGAGTGTGAGTACCGTAGTAGTATAGCCAGCATCCGGTTAGTATATGAAGTTGCCACATCACATAGAGATCAAACCAGATGAATGACTCCAAGTTCGACCACCGTGATGTTAGGTGCGAGCCCAGGAACACTGTTGGAGAGACCCCCTTCATAATTTTCCTACATTGGTCGTTTGATTCATAGGATAGAATGCTATAGGATTTTTACCTATGTAATCATCTTTTAATTGGCAATCTAGCATCCACTCCAACTTTTGTTTCACTTCCTTTCTTCCTACGAAGAGAGTACTTGCTCTAAATGATGTGCCGCTGCAAGAGCCGCCTATATTTATTAACCATGCTCTAAAAAGGTGGACCAGCTTTGGCTATAGTAGTACTGTACTAGGTTAGTAGGTGACCTTGAGCTTGTCTCTTCTCCTCTTCCGGAAGTCGAACAATAATGATGGTACTATAGTAGTACTTCTGGCAATCTGACACCAAATGAACTGCTGCACGTCCACCGCTTGTAAGCAAAAGTTTCTCCTCATGCTGCGAGCCACCGCGCACGCGTTGGCGAGGGAGAAGGCGTAGTAAGCAAGCTTCTCGTCGTTCTGCGAGTTGACGGGACACATCAAAGTTATTTATTAGTACTCTTGGAGTAAACTCGCTCTTGGAGTAAACTCGCTCTTCCTTGGACAAAACTATCCAATGATGGTGAAAGCCCATCCAGCTGCTGTTGACACAACGTTACTACCATCTATGAGAAGCAACTGTATCTATATGTCGGACATTTCGGTGGTTACCTACCCTGGTCATGATATAGTAGGCCGCTTTAGCCTAGATGATCAGTCCCTGCGTTGGCCTCGAGATTTACAATAGCTGGCCCTTCCCAGAGAATCACTTGTGGTTCAAAGCAAGCGTTTCCAACGCCGAGGATTGGTTGAGTTGAAGTTCATTTCACTGCTTGTTATTTGTTGTGTGATGAAAACTTTAGTAGTTATAATCTATCCTCGTTGTTGTTGTGGGTTGATGACCTGTTCTACGTAATAAAATGATATGTCTGTGATAAACTTACTAAATTTATGAATGGCTATCGGGTCGCTTCTCCGAGTGGGTGCTGCGACGAGGCAAAAATATATTTTCCGAATACATAATTGTACGTGCATTGCAACAGGTTATCGGATGAGGCCAATCAACAATAGTACACTATTTGTACTAGCTTCACATGCTGCACTATCTCTACGTCTCCGTACGTAATACAACAATATTTAAACTTGAGACCAGCCACCCATCCTCACAAAGAACACTTTTTAACCTAGCACAGACTCCAGGAAATTTGGCCACAGTGTGAGGTGGGCCATATGTTAATGTGTTCGCTGTACGTAACCAGCACCTCGAATCCTCGATACTACTACTATAAGTAGTACTAGGAGTAGTAGGGTGGCATGGGCCAGAACAAGCATTCACGTCCAGGAGTACGGCACACACCACCAGCACGACTTCCATCTGACACCATATTTCTTGGAGTCCGTGCTACGGCAATCTCTTCAACCTAGTCGTTTCTCTAACTCAGCCATCGCGCGACGGGCGAGGTGGGGGTTTGCCGATAGTCGGTTTCCTCAACTGCGGTCCCACTTGTAAGGCCAACTCCAACGCACGACCCCAACGGACCTCTGTTTTGCCCGGATTCTGTCCGTTTGGGTAGGGCAATGGGGTCGTGTCCGGGCCATTTCTCAGATGTAGTGGTCGTGCGCCGAACGCGCGACCGCATCCCGGCCGCGTACATTTTTCTTTGCAAACACATATCTTTTTTTCATCATTGATTTTTTGGTACATGGAAATGCATCACCAAAATTTTGACTAGAAAAGCAAGACCAAAGAAAACAAGAACCACAAGAATACATTTTAGAAGAAATCCAACTTCTGTAACTGCTCCTATAAGTTGGATTAGTGCCTTCTCGATGCATTCATTGTTGATCTGCGGAGGCTCGATCTTGCGTGCTTCTTTCTTCTTCGAGTGTAAAGAAGTAGACGTGTCTAGCATCTATTCTATCAACAACTGCACTAGTCTCATCTCTAGCCTCTATGCTAGCTAAAAGTGCTAGAACATCTACTAAATTGTGCTCTATCAATATATCATTGTACTGTTCTTACCAATACCAAAACTTGTATCCATTCTACACAATAAAATTTTAAGTTAGCACAACTAGTCTAATCCGAGAGCACAACCGAAGATTTGGTCGAGTTCTTCCTCCTTTTGCCGACACGTGGGACATCCAGCATCCAGGTCGTGTCATGCAAGAAAATAGAGTGGTAGGTGAAGCCACGTGATGTGCATCTTGGGTTAAACTGTAAATAGAATCTTACTACTCTTGAGTAACTCCAAAAGCGGCCACCGAAGATCTTTATTGGATTTTTTTTCATCACCAGCACGTCGAGGTGAAAGATGTGCAAGTTCAGTGGGTCCTCTTGCGTTTTCACTGACATGTGGGACCGCATATGAGCAAACAGACGATGGGCTCCGCGCGTCTGCTGGCTGGCTGAGAAGAGAGATAGAGGAGGGCCGAGCACGGACTCCAGGAAATTTGACCTACGTACTCGATATAGTGGAGTAACCAGCACCTCAATATAGTGGGGTGGCATGGGCCATAACTAGCATTCATGTCTAGCAGTACGGCACACGCCACCCACACGAGTCCCATCCGACACCAATTTTTGGAGTCCGTGCTAGCTACAGCCATCTCTTCTCCCTCCAGTTTTCTCAGCCATCGCGCGGTGGGCGGGGTGGGGGTTTGCCGATAGTCGGTTTGCTCAACTGCGGTCCCACTTGTAAGTGAAAATGCAACACAGCACGCATTCCCCCTTGAGCGGCGTGCCGGACAAACCATGTGGGGGTGCGACGCGAACATGGCAGGATTTTCTTTTTGAACTTGTAACTTGTAAAATTTGGTTCTGCTCCATGGGGCGACCGATAGATAGAAATAACGATTTTCCCTAGAGTAATGAGAAGTTTGGTTCTGGCACGGTTCATGCATGGAGTACGTAGGAAAATTATGAAGTTGATGCGAAAGGTAAGATAATTACTAGTAGTACCATATACTACTACATGGATTTGACGGAAAGATAAAGATACATACGGATCCATCAACGACATCCTCACGCCCTAGTGCACCGGGTCACCAACCGACGTGTGAGGAGCAGCGGCATTAGCGGCAAGCTCAACATGCTTCTAAACAATGCCGTCCAAGAAGGCCAGCGTCCTATCGTCCTCCTCTTGCATGTAGTAGTCCTTGTGGACAATTTGCGCGTTGACGTGGGAGATTATGTCGATGGTGTCTTGCTGCGCCAGGCGCTGCGCGGCGAGCGTGACCTCGAGGTGGACATTCTCCGGCGCGACGGCGGGCAGTCGCAGGGCCACTAGTGCGTCGAAGAGGTTGTCACCATAGAGGCTGTTGAGGGTGGCAGGCATCGCTGAGCCTGGGCGCGTGGGCTGGAGGCGTACGTCAAGGTCGTCTGCGAGCTTCTTGACGACGGTGAACTTGTCAAGGAAGCGGACGAGGACCTCGTCGAACAAGGAGACGAAGCTGTCGTCCAAGCGGCCCCTCGCCCTGGCGGCCTCAAGCACTACCTGGAGACATTCCTCGGTGCCAGGATGCAGGCCGGCATCGTGGACCATCTGGCACAGCCGGCTGATGCTCGCGCTCATCGCCTCCATGGGTCTAGCTTCTAGTCAACTGATCTTGCGATTGGAGTGATCACTCTTGCCCTTAGGTGCGTAGGTGCGTACGATTTCGTAGATTGGACTGGCGGGAGCCTTTATATGAGAAGTGCAGACTGCGTTGAATTCACGTGCGTGTTGGCCATCTACTCCTCGCCCCTCTACTGCACCTGCCTTTGGCTGTATGACAGGTTGGCCAGCCACCCGTTGGACCCACGTGTCATACACCCAAAGGCAGGTGCAGTAAGTCAATGAAGCTGCGTCCCCCTCCGTGCCCGTGCATGCTTTCAATGACTTAAGACTACCAAACATCACATGCGGTGGTTAGTTCATTGAATGTAATCCTATTAAGTAGCAAAAAGACATTAAGTTACCTCGCCAATAGGAATAAAACAATACACCATGTATTTATTTACAGAGGGAGTATAGCCAGCATCCGGTTAGTATATGAAGTTGCCACATCACATAGAGCAAACCTAATATTGGAGTATGCTAGCCCTCCACCGGCGCGCCGCTTCAAATGGCGGAGGAAGTGAGAGGTCGCGTCACCTTGTGTCCAGATCTAAGATGCCATGTGTACCAGATGAATGACTCCAAGTTCGACCACCGTGATGCTAGGTGCGAGCCAAGGAACACTGTTGGAGAGACCCCCCTCATAATTTTCCTACATTGTCGACGACGAGGTGCCTATGGTGACTTTGTAAATTTCAAGATGATAGTGACGTGCGTGTGTGCGTTCATAGGGGTGAGTGTATGCGCGTGTATATGAGCGCTTGCGTCTGTACTGTGTAAAAAACGTAAATGCATGTCAAAAAGAGACTAGTCAGTATACTCAATATTGTGCACCTCGGAGAGGAAAACGATAGAACTAGTACGTATTTATTTATGGTGCAGATTCACTCATTTTGCTCCATATGTACTCCGTCTCGGTGTAGTCTAGTCACTTGTTGAAATCTCTAGAAGGGCAAATACTCCTTTCTGGTTTACAGGGCTATACTAGCAAGTAGTTGTACATACTAGTACAATAGTGGGCTCACATAGCAATTTTGTCTCATGCAAGAGCCTGGCTATATGCGTGCTCCAATGTTCGCAACTGCAACGTTCGGTTTGCGCTTGGCTCTTCGCCTCTTCGAGAAGATGAACAATGATGTTACTACTACTGCTTCTACAGTGTCGAATCTACTACTGCATGTCCGTCCACCGCGAGCGGGACGGATAGCTTGTTGTAGAAGTACTACTAAGCAAAAGCATGTCCTCGTTTGCGAGCAACTGCACGCATGGGTGAGGGAGAAGGCGTGTAGTAAAATCAAGCTTCTCCTCATTGTACGAGTTGACGCAACACAACATAGCACTGGCCCCACATGCTTGCCTCTAAACTTGGCTGAAAGACCCGCAGTGTACAATATATTTGTTGCAACCTCTAACATTTACCCACCACAAATTAAAATATATGTGGCCGTACGGATCGTTCTGATGCAGAGGCCGGGGAGTCCCCCCTTTTCGAAAAAACAAATTAAAATATATATTCCTGTCTTGACTAGATGAGCGTGCAAAGTACAATCACCAGGGTGTCACGTAGGGCCAGAAGACTATTTTAATTTTTTTCTAAAAACTTCGAGACGGCCACATAGCATGGAGCCGACCCCAACGATTTTAAGCTTACATGCACGGTACACGCTATCTTAGACTACTCTACACATGAAACTGCCACAGGAGCGTCCGGGCTGCGCTTGGCTCTTCGCCTCTTCGGGAAGTCGAACAATGATGGAGTACTACTGCACTGGAGGAGTACTACAGTACGCTTCTGGCCATCTGACACCGATTGAACTGCTGCACGTCCACCGCGTGCGGGAGGGAGAGCGTGTAGCGAAAGCTTCTCCTACTCTTGCCAGCCACCACGCTCATGGGCGAGGGAGGGACGCTCCTGCCTTTGCGTGTATGACAGGTGGGCATGACAGGTGTGTGGCCAACCTGTCATACAGCCAAAGGCAGGTGCAGTTAAGTCCGCGAGGGAGAGGATAATCAAACTTCTCGTTGATGTATGAGTTGACGCGACACATCAAAGCACTACACTCGATATATTTCAATAATTTGCGTTTACCGATGCATTAATTACAACACATGCATGCATGCCGTGACTCTCCTTTTGATACTTGCATGTGTTGATTTAATGCACCTTGAAGTAGTATAAAATATGTGACGATAAAGCTTTGTAATACCCCGGCCCAAGTTGAGAGATGGTTGTGCGCAAGGAGGGCGAGATCATGCAGACCGAACAGGACCCGACGATGGAGCTCTCTAAGGTCTCGATGGACCTCACCGTGCTCCACTGCCCCTTGTGCCTCCGCCCCTTGAATTGTGGTTTCTCAACGAGTTGTGCTGAACTTCTTGTGAATTGTGGTGGTTTGCAGTAATGAAAATCGGAAGGGGCAAGCCCTTCTTTGATCAAAAAAAATTAATCGTCCTTATATATTCATCAGTCTTGCTATAAGTCGCAGTAGATGCTATATAGGTCTGTCGGATCTTACATCAAGATCCGTGCTATCAGATTTTCTTTTTCTCTCTTAAATCTCAGTCGAGTGAGACATAGCCACGCCATTAAACAGAGGCTCGGGCGCCATTAATGGAGACCTTGGGAGAGAGGTGGACGTCAGATGGAGGTCAAAGGGCTCTCCTCCCGATAAGCACGCGCAGGGGTCTGATCGCACGCCTCTCGTACTCAAATAGCTACCCTGCACGGCGCCTCCTAGCTAATGAAAAATGGGGACGCGTGGCAGCACGTAAATGGTACTAGTAAGTAGAACGCCCACGGTTTCAATAATACTTGTGTTTCCGATTGTAACGTGACAGCACTTGTTCCAAAATGACTTTGTTGATTGTTAATGTGTGCGCCTTCGCAAATCGGACTGCAAATTTACCACAGCATGTTGGTGCCATGTCATGGCACCAAGCCAAGTTTCATTATTTTCATGCGTGTTTTGGATTTACAGGAATTAAAAAACTAAGTTTCTCAATGTTTCCAACCCAGCCACGACACCCAGAATTTTGAATTTCATTCCCATTTCTTGCATGGAACCTAGAAATTTACCCGAGGACACACATGTGATTTTTCAACCAACTTTGGTGCACTGGAACATGTGCTTGTATTTCAAATTTGAATTATGCACACAAAGGTGACACGTTCCCTCCCAGAAGCATGAGCCTTCTTGAGAGAAGCTCCGATTTGCAAGAAGCTTATACCAAAATTTGTTCCTATTCGGCCAATTTTTTTTTTACCACGGCATGGTACTACCATGACATGACACCATGCCAAGTTTCATGATTTTAAAACCAAGTTTCTCAATGTTCTCGGCCGAGCCACGATGCCCAGATGTTTGAATTTTATTCTCATTTTTTGCATGGGACCTACTCCCTCCTTCCATCAATATAGGGCCTAATGTGTTTTTCAAGACAACCTTTGACTATTGACAAAATTAATAGCACATGAGATGTATACTATGAAAATTATATTATTGGAAGCTCCTTTGACATACAAATTTGAAGGTATGCTTTGTGTAAGTTGCATGTCATATATTATTGCTCTAACGTTTGGTCAAAGTTAGCCTCGAAAAACGCATTAGGACCTATATAGATGGAAGGAGGGAGTAGAAATTCAGCCGAGGACACAAATGTGATTTTTCAACCAACTTTGGTGCACGGGAGCATGTGCTTGTAGTTCAAATTTGAATTATGCACATTAAATGACCAAAAACTCAATTAATGTGTAAATAAGGCCAAACGAAGCCGGAATAATTCCAAAATTTAACAGGGCACTCATGTAGTTCTATGTTGCCTTATAAACTCAAGGGGGACAACGTATATCGTTTCGCACTCAAAGGTGGCACGTTCCCTCTCAGAACCACGAGCCTTCTTGAGAGAAGCTTCGGTTTGCAAGAAGCTTATACCAAAATCTGTTCCTATTCGGCCATTTTTTTTACCACAACATGGTAGTACCATGACATGACATCCATGCCAAGTTTCATGATTTTTAGACGTGTTTTGGATTTACAAGAATTTTAAAACCAAGTTTCTCAATGTTCTCGGCCGAGCCACGATGCCCAGATGTTTTAATTTTATTCTCATTTCTTGCATGGGACCTAGAAATTCACCCGAGGACACAAATGTGAATTTTGAACCAACTATGGTGCACGAGAGCATGTGCTTGTAGTTCAAATTTGACTTATGCACATTAAATGACCAGAAACTCAATTAATGTATAAAAAACGACAAACGAACCCGGAATAATTCCAAAATTTAACAGGGCACTAATGTAGTTCTATGTTGCCTTTGTTAAGAAACTCAAGGGGGGGGGGCAGCGTATATCGTTTCACACACAAAGGTGGCACGTTCCCTCTTAGAACCACGAGCTTCCAAATCGGCCCAATTTTTTACCACAACATGTTAGTGCCATGACATGACACCATGCCAAGTTTCATGATTTCCAGGCGAGTTTTGAATTTACATGAATTTAAAATCAAAGTTTCTCGATGTTCTTGGCCGAGTCATGACGCCCAGATGTTTGAATTTCATTCTCATTTCTTCCATGGGACCTAGAAATTCAACGAAGGACACACATGTGATTTTTCAACCCACTTTGGTGCACCGAAGCATGTGCATGCAACTCATATTTAGATTATGCACATTAAAATTCCAAAAAAACTCAATTAATGTATAAAAAGGCTAAATGAACCCGAAATAATTCCAAAATTTAACAGGGCACTCATATAGTTCTATGTTGCCTCTGTAAATAAAATCAGGGGGGAGGCAGCGTATATCGTTTCACACACAAAGGTGACACGTGCCCTCTCGGAACCACGAGGCTTGTTGAGAGAATCTCCGGTTTTGCAAGAGGCTTATACCAAAACCTGTCCCAATTCAGCCAAAAATTATACGTATGAAAACAGGGTTTAGATTATCCCAAACATCTCGCTACCTAGACCAATAATGTACTATGATTTGAATTCAACATAAAATGGATACAAATATTTGAATTGGAGAGCGTATGGTACATGTAGTTCATAGTGAAATATGATTACTGCTATATGTATGTTTTTTGTTATCAAGATAATATTTAAATTATTGTATAACTTGACAACAATCGTATTCAAATAAGGAAAATTGATTCAAATTTAGTCCATATGGTAGACGACAATATATACGTTCACATGGTGGAGTAAAATGTTCATATATGATGGAAGATCAAAATGTACAACTACATCAATTATAAACCGCAAGGTCACCTAACGATATATTCGAATTCAACATAACGTGGATTCAAAAATTGAAATTCGAGATCATGGCATCTGTAATCATATAAAAAGGGACATAACTCTTTCTTTGGTGGGAATTGATTTGTTTTTTGTTGTTGTTGAGGGAAGTGCGAATCGATTTGGTACTGTGCAGGGTAATCTTGTTCTCCCGATTTTTTTTACATTTTTCTTGTAGTTTTTTCAATGGCATCTATAGCAATATAGTAAAAGGGGACATGACTCTCTTGTGTCTAGTATGAATTGTTTTTTTTACACGTTAAGTTTGTTCTGCCGAACAAGGAATCCGCACCTTGTTATCCTGAAATTTTCAAGCTCGAGTATCTTTTGTCTGACCTGCTTTGAAACTCCCGCTTCTTCAACCCGCGTCGCGCCTTGTTATCCCGAAATTTGGACGCGCGCGAGAACTCCCTCCTCATCCGAAATCGCTCCCACAGCCCAGACACGCGAAATGCCCCTTCTACCCCTCAGCCGGAAATGAAGCTCCACATCGCGGTGTCAAAACCGGTGGGGGTACGCTGGTAACTTACCCTACATTTCAGACAAGCGTGTCCTAAGCTTGGCTCCCCCTCCCCCTTCGCCCCCCCATTCGTACATCGAGGCTGCCAAAACACGCGAAACCCCATGCTCCTCCGTCGGCCTCCCGACCGCCGCCCAGCCGGAGACTCTTCCCCGACTACGTCGTCCACCGCAACAGCTCGCCATCCCTCATCCACCGCACCGGATGAGGATCCGTTGTCGATCTCGTCGTCCCGCCGGATCAGCCGCCGCGTCCTCCACCTCCAAGGAGCTGCCCCGACGTTTGCCTCGTCTATCGTGCCACCTCAATCCCCATAGCGCCGTCTTGACCCGCCCCACCGGAACCGCAGCACCCTCACCAATTCCTCTGATGAAGCCGAGGCCAACTCGGCGCCACCAAGGAGGTTCTGCACTCACCGCTGCATTTTATGTTTTATTCGATCTCACGGGGCTGCCGGTGCTCGATAGCGAGCAGACATGGCGTATCTCCATCGAAGGCGCCGTCGCCGGCCACATCATCCACGGAGTCTCTCCCCCATGTTGTTGCTTCCTCGGAGGCGACTTCCACAACGGCACTAGCTGCAGCTACTCCGGCTCTCGCTCGCGCTGCGGCTCTATTCTTATTGTCGGTCGTGCTGCTGCACTGCTCCTGCTTTCGTTCGTGCTGCTGCTCTGCTCTTGCTCTCACTTGCGCTGCTGCTGCTGCTGCTGCACGACCTCCGGCAGCTACAGGAGTTGCTGCTTTAGCACTCGCTCGCGGTGCTACTGCACGACTTGCTCTCTGCTAGTGCGTCCCCTGCTCGAGCGTCTGCTGATTTAGATCACTGCTTCTCTGCTACTAGTGCTCGAACGCCCTAAACATCTATTGCAATGCTCTGTTACTAGTTCAATCAGTTTTGACAGTTAAATTCAGTTTCGACTGTGAAGTTCATTTCTTGAGTTAACTTTAGAGTGAACAGTACTTACAGCATCTGTCGGAGCGGCCGTGGCATGGCTGATGCGTTTTACATCTGGCACTTTTTGGTGATGTATTTTACATCATCTATTGCAGATGATATTAGGGTCCCACTTCAGATTAACGTTGTCTGTCTTGTCATGCTTCAGCCTCATTGTCGTACACCTTAGAGGAGCTGCTCCAACGACGGAACCGTCCATCACAGCGGAGCAGTACCCTCGGCGCCGTTTCCAGAGGCCTCGGATCTTCTTCCCCGCCTCCGACAGTCACACCAGCATCATCACCATCCTCCACGTCCAACCCAATGATGCTGAGGTCCACAAGGCTACGCCAAAGAGGTTGTACATTCGTGGCATCACTTTGTTTCTCCATTCCTCTGTTCTTCCAATTCATGTGAGCCAAACACCCAGGTTGACTGAAATCCTATGTTTCCAAATGCTCTGTTTTGCACGTGCATTCCTATCCTATTCCTGTGTTTTTCCTGTCCCTGCGTTTATAGAATCCTCCAATTCTAAGGAGCTCTTACAGATTTACTTCATTTTCAGATAGGCGTCAAAGAAAACTCTGTGTGTTATGTCCTGCTCCTGCCGTGCCGTCATCCACCCACCTGAGGTGCACCATCGACAGAAGCGTTCACTGCAGCAGAGATCCCCCCTGCAGACTTCCTTTCGCCACCTCAGATCATCTTCCCCGTTGCCGGCAGCCACGCCAACTGCATTACCATCATCGACTGAGCAGATGAACCTGAGGACTACACAGTTCCGGGAGAGAGGTCGCGGTCTTTCGTGTTTGCTTACGTTATACATCGGTTATTATTACCTGCTACTTTGTCGTTCAATCTTGAGTTTTGAATTGCCCATGGGTCTCATATCGAGCCAGCAACGAATAGTATCTGTCTACTATCTGGTTCATCTGGGGTCTTCTATGTGGTTCATGTTGGGTGGGCAACAAACAATAGATGATCCATTGTCTATCTTTTTAAACTGAAGCTATAATCTACCTGGTATCATTAGTTTTGGATCCATCCACTCGTTTGCTACCATCAGTCTTGATTTTTGCATGCACCCCTTAGGCCTTACAAAATCTAACTATTTTTTTTATTATGCATGTCAGATATTGTACACAATCGTACTGAACATGTAGAGAAAAAGAGAAGACCGTTGCGTGCGAATATAATGTCATGCAGACGCCGCTCCATGGTGGGCAAAGTGCCCCCCTCCTGCATTTCAAGATTGTATTCCAGAGGAAGATAACTGTTCAGATGGAGATTCAGAAGGAGCCGACCACGCCTGTTTACCACCTGAGGTGTTTGCTCTAACCTGGCATGCTGATGTTGGTCATATCATGCATATGGCGCCTTGCATTGCTTACATTATACATCTTATATGTCATCAGCTTAGTTTAGATTTGCTTTGTCTGAATGCCACCTGCTGTGGCACCCAAGTTTTTATTTGGATTTTTTGAAAAGATTTTATTTGACTTGAGGGGAGTGATTTAAAAAAATTTCTTCAAGAGAACTCTCCCTCTCATATATTTTCTTTATGGCAAAAATTTTATTTGGATTCACCCAAGATCTGACTTTGACCTTGGGAGTTCTTGCTCTTCATTTGGACTGAAGACAAATTTTTTTTCATTTGGGAAAAGAACTTTTGAAAACCTTTTTCTGAATTTGCACTATGGCTTTTGGAAGGTACTTTGCCACTTTCAACTATTCCTTCTTGCCATGGCATAAGTGCAAATCCTCTCTCCTAAACACTCCCTCACCTCTGGATCATGATTTACATCAAATCCAGCAAGTTGAACCTCCCCATGTTTTTATTTTCCATTCAAATTCTATTCAAATATTTTCTGCCTTCTATTCTACCTCTTGGAGATTTACAAAGGAACTCCATTTTCTGTTTGGACTTTTACCACCAAACTTCTTCCCCCTCCTAGTCCTTTGAACCCACAACCTAGAACCATGAAGATCCACTGGTCTCCAGTTCAAAATTTTCAAACTACATCAGCTGCAAGTTTGGACCAGATTTGGCAAATTTGGTGAAATTCATTCAAAACCTTCTCCAAAAATTCCAAATAAATTCATGCAGCCCCCGGGTGCTTTGAGTGGTCATCTCACCAAGTTACAGCTCCAGCAAAATTTACCTCTTTACCAAAACCTACTGTCGAACACCTGCAATGCATGGTCACTGTCAAGTTTCAGTAACTTCAGAGTTTCAGTTCAGTGCTTGCTGTCGTTTTCTTCAGAAACAGGCATCGATCTCGCCAGTACCGCCACGTCGCCTTGCTCCTCGTCCTCGCCCACTTGTTCCTGCACCGCACGAGCGCCTGGCACCTTGCGGGCGTCGGCGACGGACAGCAGGAGGTGCGCCGCCCCGTGACCGACGCCGGCGGCGGCTTTGCGGACGCCAGCGGGAGACACGGCGCCGACGACTCCACCCAGCGCCGCCCAAACCACCGGAGCCCGCCGCATGGCCGTCCACTCCCCCGAATGCGCTGCCACTCTCGTCGTGAACCGCAGGGCGCGGAGCGCGCTCTCTGCCGCCGTTGAGCCCGTGCGGTCACCTCACCGTGGGCAGACGCCATTACGCCAGGGCCAGCTCCGTTTAGCTGCAAAACGAGTCCCGTAACATCCACCGATGCTGCCCGACCGCTCAAACCCTCTGCCAACCCACTGCTCCGCCATAATCGCTCGCCGGAGATTCTCCGTTCACGGCCACCCCGTCGATCTGCCTATAAATAGAGGTCCCGAGCTTCAACTCGAGCACTCACCAGCCCTGCACTTCCTCTAGAGCACGCCTAGCCACTGGAAGAGCCCCGAGGAGGTCTCCTTCCTCGACTCCAGCCGCCGCGACCCGCCACGGGATCCAGCCCGATTCGCCCCCGTGTGTGCTCCGCAGCCTCCATTCTCTTGCCAGTAACTTCACCATGCATCTCTCGTTCTGACCCGCACTTCAATTTGAAGCTTGCAGCCCTCCACCGGAGTTCCCCATCCTCACCCGAGCCGCCGTCCGCCGGAGATAGTGTCGTCATCGACGTGGTGCTCCCCGTTGGACGAGTCCACCACCCACCGACGCGGAAGAAGACACCGAAGCTCTTGGTGCCCTCCGTTTCTCCTAACTCGCCGTGGTTCGACGCCGGCCTCCACCGCCGTCTTCGGGCGCCGGCGAGCCTTTTCAAACCTGACATGCGGGCCCCGCGTGTCAGCCTCTGTTCTATTTCCCCGAACCGTTTTCTGTTGACGCCTTCGGGCAAAATACGTCTTCTCTCTTGCGCTTGCGCATTTCCAAACGAACCGTTTTCTGTTTTCTCAGTTAAAACCCTGGAACTTTTCTGTTTCATTACAGAAAGGTCCCTGGACAGAAACCTTTATAACTTTTTAATAAAAAGCTATTTTTGAGTGTTTCTTTTTCTGACATTCTTAAAATTTTGTCTAGTTTTTTATGGGATTTATTTGGGAAATATTTGGCAAAGTTTCTGTGCATGTGTTGGTTTTCACGTTAGTACCCGTTTCGTGATTGCCGTAGGTTCCGGGAGAGGTGACGGAGCCGCGAACTTCGCCGAGCTAGATTCCGACTTCTCCGAACCAGGCAAGCATGTTTGGACATTTGATATGGCAGAAGTTTTGCATGTTCATGTGAAAGTTTGTGTGTGGCATATGAGTGTCGGTAAATATCTCGTTGCTCGTAAGGCAACGACCCGGTTGTTCCGAAGTTGCGATGACCTCTGATGAGAGGTGGCCTAATCATGTAGTGACATGAAGGGCAGTAAGGTGGTACTGTTGTAGCATGCCAGCCTTGCGTCATTCGACTTTCTTCGACGTTAACATGGTTGGAGCCACGTTATCGATATTTTCCCGCATGTTCCAAAGTTGCGATGACCTCTGATGAGAGGTGGCCTAATCATGTGGTGACATGAAGGGCAGCAAGGTGGTACTGTTGTAGCATGCCAGCCTTGTGTCATCCGACTTTTCCGACGTTAACATGGTTGGAGCCGTGTTATCGTCCCTTCCCCTTTCCGTGCTACCACATGTCTCATTGCCAGGATAGGGTTTAGTAAGTTGGTAACCTCTTTCCATGTACACACCAAACAGAGAGGCCGGGATGATGGTACCTTGGCCCAGGATTAAAGCCAGTCATTCGGTCAGGGGGCATGGGTGTTTCCGGTTGGGACCGAGAGGGGGGGCACCCCCTTATAGCGCACGTATAGAAATTTGATCCCATGCTACGCGAGGTTGTAGCCTCCCCGACTCAAGGTTGTTCTTGAATGTTGCCGAGGGTGATCCCTGGCTTCGGATGGTTGAATTGGGTGTGTACTGGTTAGACGTGTTCCTTCCTGAACACCGTAGACGGAACTAGTCTCCGTGACTACTGAAATCCGTTGGCTGTGGTGAAGTACAAACTCTGTAGAGTCAATTCTTTCCAAATCATCGTATCCATGATCAGTAGTGTATACATTATATCCATATCTATCCATGTGAAAAACTTGTCCCCGGTGAACAAGCTCAAGTGGTAAAATCTCTGGTTTTATTGTTATTCCAGTGGATGGACAAGCTTTATTTTGTGTCTCATGCTTGTGATAATTTATGTCTCCGAGCTGTTGTAATAATGAAATGTGATATAAGCCCTTTAGGTGACGTCGCGCAGACGTCCGACTGTGGCGTGTACTCGTTTCTCACTTTCGATATAAGCCCTTTATGTGATGTCGCTCAGACGTCCGACTGCGGCATGCACTGCCTTTACTTTCTGTTATAAGCCCTTTATGTGGTGTCGCCCCGACGCCCGACTGTGGCATTATCATTCCGCATTTTCCGCTCGAGGAGTCTTTCAGACACTCGTTTGGCACCTGTATTATTATTCCGCATTTTTCGCTCGAGGAGTCTTTCAGACACTCGTTTGGCACCTGCATTATTATTCCGCATTTTCCGCTCGAGGAGTCTTTCAGACACTCGTTTGGCACCTGTATTATTATTCCGCATTTTCCTCTCGAGGAGTCTTTCAAACACTCGTTTGGCACCCGTATTACTATTCGGCAGTTTCCGCTCGAGGCGTCATTCAGACCCTCGCTTGGCACCCAGTATTTATTATCTCCATGTCTGATCGCACTGGTTAACTTATTCATGTGTTTCATGTTTGCCTTTGTTATACCTTATGTCCGAACTGTCTTGCGAGTACTTTCATAGTACTCACCTGGCTTGTTGATTTGGCCAGATGTTGACGAAGGCAATCTCTTGGATGAAGAGTTTGATAGCGCGCCCGATGCCTAGAGGAGTCCCAGTCAGTCCTGCGCGATCCCGGTTTTTGGTCACTTGTATTGTATACGCTTCCGCCACCCGCAATAAGTCTTCTCGAGTCTCACTCCGACGCTCGAAGAGCTGTAGTCTTCTGGAGACATATCACTCGCCTCGCGGTGATATCTCCACCATCGTCATTATCGTGAGTTAGTAGTCTGCCACCCTATCCGCCGTATTGTTTTATCGGCGTGCATGTAATAAATTGTTGGGCAGTCTCTGCTCAACTTTGTATTATATTTAGTACTCCTGGTATTTTTTTCTTCTGTGACCAATGTATTGTCTATCAGTGAGAAGGAATTCTTCCTCGCTGGTCCGTAACAGGGATTGGTTTCTCAATAATTATTTTATTGAAAAACCGGTCGTGACAAGCTTGGTATCAGAGCCAGGCTGACTGTAGGAAGCCACTAGGTGCGACCGCTAATCAGTGATTAGCGTCTTTTGTGCTTCTTCAGCATTTTGCAATTGTAGCTATTTTCTGTTGGTCATCATAAAATTTATGACATGACTACTCAGAATTTTTGCCTACTTTTGTAGATGGCTGGCAACAGCTGTGAGAATCGAGTGTTCACCAACGTGCCCGAGGGGTTTGTCAAGCTCCTCGTCTCCATCACCAAGCTCGCGATCGGGCCAGCAGCTCGCCCGGAGTTCACCCTCTATCAGCACAAGCTCAGTGACGACGTGTCTATGCACCAGGCTGTGGTGCAGTTCAAGGGAGGACGTTCAGCTGCACGCCACTTCCGTTTTGTGGGAAGGGCCATGCCTACGGAGAGGCATGCCATGTAGATGGCTGCCCGGGAGGCGATAGCTCGCCTTCGGGACATCCTTCCTACGATGAAGACTCGTCGCTACCGCTACCTCCCATGCCATGTGCCTTACACCAGCCACTATGCGTTCGCCTGCCATCGGGGAGAGCGAGATGAAGCCATCGAGATGGTTGTGGAGTATCTCAAGGCCCTGGAGGAGTCTTTCGACAACCTCATAGATGATCTTGTGGCTGCCCGCATGGACTTAGTCCGGGGCGGTCCTGCCGGCAGGAAGGAGCTTCTCCACACGGCGCCGCCTCTGACATTCGTCTCGTCTTCAGCCTCGTATGCACCGGACGTTTTGGCCACTGCTCGCCGTCTGCCTACCACTGAGGAGTTCGACCGAGTCATCGCTCCTACTCCAGTCAGAGCCGCACCGCCTGCCGCACGCGCTCTACCGCCAGTCGCCCCCGCACCATCACCGCAGCGCAGCGTCGCACGCCAGGAGCCAGCTAGAGAGGAGGAGGTTGATTCTCCTGGACCGCTGAGCCTTGCCCTCGGCAAGGGGAAGGAGATCTTCACCATCTCCGACTGAGAGCACCGAGTAGCCGCGTGTTATGCCTGCTTGTTTGATGTGTTGTTTTTATCTGTACGCTAGTTTGTGTTGGTGTGTTTGCTGCCTTCCGGAGTAGTACGCTAGTTTTTAATAACATGTCAGGATTGTGTACGCACAACCTGAGTGCTGTATCTTGTGTTTGCTTTCGCATGTAAGATTTGTGTTAAGCACTTCTTCTCCGTGAAAATCATTTGTGTTTCTTGAAAACCTTGAAGCCTTTTTGATTATTGCCTTTGCAAGGGTTTTCCTGCGCTACACGGTTTTTCTCATGGGTTTTGCAAATGATACCCCAGACTGGAAAAATGTCTCGCCCTTGGACTCGCTCTATGCCCAATCAGCCAGAAGAGGTTTACGGAACACAGACCAGCAACAATTTCACTCAGGGTCAGTCCAGCCAACAGGACAGCGAAGCGGCACTATCTCAAGTATGTCGTCTCTTCGAGCAAAGCCAGCAACAGCACCAGGAGATGATGAACCATGTCATCAATATGGGAAACCACCGTGAACCCTATCAACCACATTCCAAGTTATCTGAGTTACAGAAGACTCGCCCCTCAACTTTTGCTCACACCGACAGGCCACTGGAAGCCGATGATTGGCTTCGCGAGATTGAAAGGAAACTGATTATCGCTCAATGCTCAGATCATGAGAAGGTGCTTTATGCACCACACTACCTTACTGGAGCAGCCGCAGCATGGTGGGAAAACTTCCTACACATGCACCCCAGGGAACACAACATCACCTGGGAAGAATTCAAGGAAGGCTTCCGTGGGGCACACATTCCCAGGAGCATCCTAAAGATCAAGAAGAGAGAGTTTGATGACCTGAAGCAAAGAGGCATGACCGTCACAGAATACAATGGCCAGTTTACCCAACTGTCTCGTTATGCCTACGACGAGCACATGATAAAAAACAAGAAGATGGAAAAATTCCTGGACGGCCTGGCACCAGCATTAAGATGCCAACTGATTGTACACACCTTTCCGGATTTTTAGACGCTGGTGGACAAGGCCATCACCCTGGAGAATGAGCGCCGTAGTCTGGAAGATATCCGCAAGCGGAAGAGGGACAAGACGACTCTTGCCCACAGCAACCGAGGCAAGACTGAGGTCCCAAGGACAGACACGAGGAGATCCACGACTACTGAGCCAAGACCCGTCGGACAATTTCATGCCAGAGACAAGGAGTTCACATACCGTCTAGGGGTCACCTGCTAGGCTTGTGGTCAACAAGGGCATTATGCTAAACAGTGCCCGAAGCCAAGAGACTTGGCACCCAAGCCGAACAATGGTGGAAACAATCCAGCCCCCAAGCGCAACAACTTCAATCCCAGCAACAACCACAGGAAGGGTCACTTGAACCATATGACCAGGGAAGAAGCGCAGAATGCCCTAGACATCGTGCTCGGTACGTTCCCTGTCAACACAGTACCTGCCACGGTTTTGTTTGATTCTGGAGCTTCCCATTCGTTCGTTTCGAAGAGTTTTGTTTCACAACATGGTTTTCCGATACTCCCCTCGGAAAAATCTATGATCATCAAGTCCCCCGGAAATAAGCAAATTGCTCAGGGTTACTGCCAAGGAGTGGTCATTGAGTTCGAAGGACTACCATTCCACGCGAATCTCATCGTGTTGGAAAGTAAAGGACTGGATGTCATTTTAGGGATGGACTAGTTGACCACCAACAAAGGATTCATCGACTGTTTCAATCGGACAGTGATTCTCACTCACCATCACGGCAAGACTATAAGAGTTTCCGCTCAAGAAAGGCCACGATCACAGAAACCAAAACTGAACAAGATGGACATCGCAGAATTAAGAAAAGTGCCAGTGGTATGCGAGTTCCCTGATGTGTTCCCGGAAGAACTACCAGGCATGCCACCAGACCGAGAGATCGAATTCAGCATCGAACTAGCACCTGGCACCGCTCCCATTTATAAGAAGCCATATAGAATGGCACCCTCAGAATTGGTGGAGTTAAAGAAGCAGATAAAAGAATTATTGGACAAGGGATTTATTTGAGCCAGCTCCTCACCTTGGGGTTCGCCTGTGTTGTTCGCCAAAAAAAAGGATGGGACTTTAAGGCTGTGCATAGACTATCGAGCCCTCAATATGGTCACCATCAAAAACAAATATCCGATGCCACGAATAAATGATTTGTTTGACCAGCTCGCACAGGCCAAGGTATTCTCGAAAATTGATTTGCGATCGGGATATCACCAATTGAAGGTACGGACGGAAGATATTCCCAAGACAGCTTTCACTTCCAGATATGGGTTATACGAGTTTGCGGTGATGCCGTTTGGACTAACAAACGCCCCCGCATATTTCGTCCACCTCATGAACAAAGTATTCATGAAATTCATGGACAAATTTGTGGTGGTATTCATTGACGACATTCTGGTTTACTCAAGGACACCAGAAGAACATGCTGAGCACCTCAGAATTGTTTTGGGAGAATTGAGGAAACATCAGTTGTACTCCAAATTTAGCAAATGCGAATTTTGGCTAAGAAAAGTTGGTTTCTTGGGCCATATATTGAACCAAGAAGGCGTGGCCGTAGACCCAGAAAAGGTCAAGGCCATACTGGACTAGAAGCCACCCGCGAATGTTATAGATGTACGGAGTTTCCTAGGAATGGCCGGATATTACAGGAGATTTATTGAAGGATTCTCCACTGTGGCAAAACCTATAACACAGTTACTCAAGAAGGACAAGAAATTCGTATGGACGGAAGCATGTGAGCAGAGCTTCCAAGAACTCAAGAAGAAGCTAACAACCGCACCAGTCTTAACCGTACCAGACATACACAAGAGCTTTGATGTGTATTGTGACGCGTCCCGAAAAGGTCTCGGATGTTTGCTAATGCAGGATGGCAAAGTTGTCGCATATGCCTCCAGACAGCTGCGAAAACATGAGGAAAATTACCCAACACATGACTTGGAACTAGCAGCAGTTATACATGCACTCAAGGAGTGGAGGCACTTTCTGTTGGGAAATCGCTGTGAAATATATACAGACCATAAGAGCCTCAAATATATTTTCACACAGCCAGAGCTGAATTTACGCCAACGACGCTGGTTGGAACTGGTCAAGGACTATGACGTCGGTATTCACTACCACCCAGGGAAGGCAAATGTAGTGGCCGATGCCCTTAGTCGAAACCCCAGCCCGGACAGTGACGGTCAGCAAAGTTTGAGGCCTGAGTTTCAGCGAGAGTTCACTCGGCTCAACATGATGTTAGTCTCTGAGGGCACCATATCGAACCTGGAGATACAACCCACCCTAATGGAACAAATCAAGAAGGCCCAACAGGGACACCCTAGTATCGAAGGCATAAAGAAGAAAATGAACCGTAGTAAGACTTCAGAATTCGTCACGGACAGTGAAGGAACATTATGGTACCGGAACAGGCTTTGCGTACCTAACATTGAGGAACTCAAGCAACAGATCTTGACGGAAAGCCACACCGCCCCATACTCGATCCATCCTGGAGGAACCAAAATGTACAAGGACATCCAGGAAAGATTTTGGTGGCACGGTATGAAAAGAGATATAGCCACATTCATTGCTTGTTGCGATTCATGTCAGCGCATCAAGGCCGAGCACCAAAAGCCAGCAGGGCTACTCCAGCCTAACAGGATACCAGAGTGGAAATGGGATGAAATCGGAATGGACTTCATTGTCGGATTACCCCGA
Organism: Triticum aestivum; assembly: GCF_018294505.1. Taxonomy (NCBI): domain Eukaryota; kingdom Viridiplantae; phylum Streptophyta; class Magnoliopsida; order Poales; family Poaceae; genus Triticum; species Triticum aestivum. The sequence goes on from NC_057802.1 coordinate 142,689,937, forward strand.
TCGCAACGCGGAAATGACGCCATATGGGTCATTACAGACCGACTAACCAAGGTTGCACACTTCATTCCCGTGAAGACTACCTACTCCACACAAAGACTGGCAAAACTCTATCTCTCCCGTATAGTTTGCTTGCACGGAGTCCCAAAGACTATAATATCTGACCGAGGCACCCAATTCGTCTCCAAATTTTGGGAACACCTACAACAAGCTCTGGGCACACAACTGGCTTTCAGTACAGCATACCACCCTCAGACAGACGGACAAACAGAGCGTGTAAACCAAATCCTAGAGGATATGCTAAGAGCCTGTGTACTCACCTATGGATCCAGTTGGGAAGAGAGTTTGCCCTATGCCGAATTTGCGTACAACAACAGTTACCAAGCCAGCTTGCAAATGGCACCCTTTGAAGCATTGTACGGACGGAGGTGTCGTACCCCATTGAATTGGTCAGAAACAGGTGACAACCGTATCTTCGGCCCAGATATGCTTAAGGAGGCCGAGGAAAAAGTTAAACAAATCAGGGACAGACTCAAGACAGCACAGAGCCGACAAAAGAGCTACTATGATCAGAAGCATCATGAGGTCAGCTTTGAACCTGGTGATTCCGTATACCTCCGAGTATCTCCTATGAGGGGTCTGCAACGATTCAAAATAAAGGGGAAACTAGCACCAAGATTTATTGGACCATTTTGTGTGAAGGCACGAAGAGGCACGGTAGCCTACCAGCTAGACCTACCCAAGGAGCTGTCAGACGTCCATGACGTATTCCACGTCTCGCAGTTGAGGAAATGTGTAAGCAACCCAGAAATACATGTACCTCATGAGGACACTGATATACAACCAGATCTCACCTACAGAGAAAGGCCAGTAAAGATTTTAGAAGAGTCTCAACGGAGGACCCGTCAGAAAACGACAAAGTTTTTCAGGGTTCAGTGGAGCAACCACACTGAGGATGAAGCTACATCGGAAAGGGAGGATTTCCTTCGAGTAGAGTATCCATATCTATTTGAGGATCAGCAGAAATCTCGAGGACGAGATTTTTCCTAAGGGGGTAGGTGTTGTGGCACCCAAGTTTTTATTTGGATTTTTTTGAAAAGATTTTATTTGACTTCAGGGGAGTGATTTAAAATTTTTTCTTCAAGAGAACTCTCCCTCTCATATATTTTCTTTATGGCAAAAATTTTATTTGGATTCACCCAAGATCTGCCTTTGACCTTGGGAGTTCTTGCTCTTCATTTGGACTCAAGACAATTTTTTTTTTCATTTGGGAAAAGAACTTTTGAAAACCTTTTTCTGAATTTGCACTATGGCTTTTGGAAGGTACTTTGCCACTTTCAACTATTCCTTCTTGCCATGACATAAGTGCAAATCCTCTCTCCTAAACACTCCCTCACCTCTGGATCATGATTTACATCAAATCCAGCAAGTTAAACCTCCCCATGTTTTTATTTTCCATTCAAATTCTATTCAAATATTTTCTGCCTTCTATTCTACCTCTTGGAGATTTACAAAGGAACTCCATTTTCTGTTTGGACTTTTACCACCGAACTTCTTCCCCCTCCTAGTCCTTTGAACCATCAACCTAGAACCATGAAGATCCACTGGTCTCCAGTTCAAAATTTTCAAACTACATCAGCTGCAAGTTTGGACCAGATTTGGCAAATTTGGTGAAATTCATTCAAAACCTTCTCCAAAAATTCCAAATAAATTCATGCAGCCCCCGGGTGCTTTGAGTGGTCATCTCACCAAGTTACAGCTCCAGCAAAATTTACCTCTTTACCAAAACCTACTGTCGAACACCTGCAATGCATGGTCACTGTCAAGTTTCAGTAACTTCAGAGTTTCAGTTCAGTGCTTGCTGTCGTTTTCTTCAGAAACGGGCATCGATCTCGCCAGTACCGCCGCGTCGCCTTGCTCCTCGTCCTCGCCCACTTGTTCCTGCACCGCACGAGCGCCTGGCACCTTGCGGGCGTCGGCGACGGACAGCAGGAGGTGCGCCGCCCCGTGACCGACGCCGGCGGCGGCTTTGCGGACGCCAGCGGGAGACACGGCGCCGACGACTCCACCCAGCGCCGCCCAAACCACCGGAGCCCGCCGCATGGCCGTCCACTCCCCCGAATGCGCTGCCGCTCTCGTCGTGAACCACAGGGCGCGGAGCGCACTCTCTGCTGCCGTTGAGCCCGTGCGGTCACCTCACCGTGGGCAGACGCCATTACGCTAGGGCCAGCTCCGTTTAGCTGCAAAACGAGTCCCGTAACATCCACCGATGCTGCCCGACCGCTCAAACCCTCTGCCAACCCACTGCTCCGCCGTAATCGCTCGCCGGAGATTCTCCGTTCACGGCCACCCCGTCGATCTGCCTATAAATAGAGGTCCCGAGCTTCAACTCGAGCACTCACCAGCCCTGCACTTCCTCTAGAGCACGCCTAGCCACTGGAAGAGCCCCGAGGAGGTCTCCTTCCTCGACTCCGGCCGCCGCGACCCGCCACGGGATCCAGCCCGATTCGCCCCCGTGTGTGCTCCGCAGCCTCCATTCTCTTGCCAGTAACTTCACCATGCATCTCTCGTTCTGACCCGCACTTCAATTTGAAGCTTGCAGCCCTCCACCGGAGTTCCCCATCCTCACCCGAGCCGCCGTCCGCCGGAGATAGTGTCGCCGTCGACGTGGTGCTCCCCGTTGGACGAGTCCACCACCCACCGACGCGGAAGAAGACACCGAAGCTCTTGGTACCCTCCGTTTCTCCTAACTCGCCGTGGTTCGACGCCGGCGTCCACCGCCGTCTTCGGGCGCCGGCGAGCCTTTTCAAACCTGACATGCGGGCCCCGCGTGTCAGCCTCTGTTCTATTTCCCCGAACCGTTTTCTGTTGACGCCTTCGGGCAAAATACGTCTTCTCTCTTGCGCTTGCGCATTTCCAAACGAACCATTTTCTGTTTTCTCAGTTAAAACCCTGGAACTTTTCTGTTTCATTACAGAAAGGTCCCTGGACAGAAACCTTTATAACTTTTTAATAAAAAGGTATTTTTGAGTGTTTCTTTTTCTGACATTCTTAAAATTTTGTCTAGTTTTTTATGGGATTTATTTGGGAAATATTTGGCAAAGTTTCTGTGCATGTGTTGGTTTTCACTTTAGTACCCGTTTCGTGATTGCCGTAGGTTCCGGGAGAGGTGACGGAGCCGCGAACTTCGCCGAGCTAGATTCCGACTTCTCCGAACCAGGCAAGCATGTTTGGACATTTGATATGGCAGATGTTTTGCATGTTCATGTGAAAGTTTGTGTGTGGCATATGAGTGTCGGTAAATATCTCGTTGCTCGTAAGGCAACGACCCGGTTGTTCCGAAGTTGCGATGACCTCTGATGAGAGGTGGCCTAATCATGTAGTGACATGAAGGGCAGCAAGGTGGTACTGTTGTAGCATGCCAGCCTTGCGTCATCCGACTTTCTTCGACGTTAACATGGTTGGAGCCACGTTATCGATCTTTTCCCGCATGTTCCAAAGTTGCGATGACCTCTGATGAGAGGTGGCCTAATCATGTGGTGACATGAAGGGCAGCAAGGTGGTACTGTTGTAGCATGCCAGCCTTGTGTCATCCGACTTTTCCGACGTTAACATGGTTGGAGCCGTGTTATCGTCCCTTCCCCTTTCCGTGCTACCACATGTCTCATTGCCAGGATACGGTTTAGTAAGTTGGTAACCTCTTTCCGTGTACACACCAAATAGAGAGGCCGGGATGATGGTACCTTGGCCCAGGATTAAATCCAGTCATTCGGTCAGGGGGCATGGGTGTTTCCGGTTGGGACCGAGAGGGGGGGCACCCCCTTATAGCGCGCGTATAGAAATTTGATCCCATGCTACGCGAGGTTGTAGCCTCCCCGACTCAAGGTTGTTCTTGAATGTTGCCGAGGGTGATCCCTGGCTTCGGATGGTTGAATTGGGTGTGTACTGGTTAGACGTGTTCCTTCCTGAACACCGTAGACGGAACTAGTCTCCATGACTACTGAAATCCGTTGGCTGTGGTTAAGTACAAACTCTGCAGAGTCAATTCTTTCCAAATCATCGTATCCATGATTAGTAGTGTATACATTATATCCATATCTATCCATGTGAAAAACTTGTCCCCGGTGAACAAGCTCAAGTGGTAAAATCTCAGGTTTTATTGTTATTCCAGTGGATGGACAAGCTTTATTTTGTGTCTCATGCTTGTGATAATTTATGTCTCCGAGCTGTTGTAATAATGAAATGTGATATAAGCCCTTTAGGTGACGTCGCGCAGACGTCCGACTGTGGCGTGTACTCGTTTCTCACTTTCGATATAAGCCCTTTATGTGATGTCGCTCAGACGTCCGACTGCGGCATGCACTGCCTTTACTTTCTGTTATAAGCCCTTTATGCGGTGTCGCCCCGACGCCCGACTGTGGCATTATCATTCCGCATTTTCCGCTCGAGGAGTCTTTCAGACACTCGTTTGGCACCTGTATTATTATTCCGCATTTTTCGCTCGAGGAGTCTTTCAGACACTCGTTTGGCACCTGCATTATTATTCCGCATTTTCCGCTCGAGGAGTCTTTCAGACACTTGTTTGGCACCTGCATTATTATTCCGCATTTTCCGCTCGAGGAGTCTTTCAGACACTCGTTTGGCACCTGTATTATTATTCCGCATTTTCCTCTCGAGGAGTCTTTCAG